>NW_027206069.1:10835000-11006653 GCF_024711535.1 Dipodomys merriami
TTCAAGCCCCAGTAAAGGTTTGTGTCTGCGCGCATGGGCACACATGTGCGAGCACGTGTGCACACACACACACACACACACACACAAAATGGTAAAATTATACTTTGATTCACTCTAAGGTCCCTTTTAATTGGTTGCTATGAGTTAAGCATTGATAAGTCTTAGCTTGCTCCTATTCTCTCTTCTTCCTTCCTGGCTTGCAACCTGCTGCTAGTGAAAAATCAAGCCAGAGTAGTAGTGAAATTCTCTAAAGACTTGGTTTGATGTACCTTAGTTCCTGCTCTTGCTCTTGCTCTGCCCACCCAGCTCCTGGACCTGCTGATAGCTCATTGGTACAAGGCTTACCCACTTCCTGAGCCAACAGCAAGAGACGCAGAACACATCCTTACTCTGTCCCACACCTCTGCTTATCACTCACTCCTACATACTCTCACCTTTGGAGCTAGGAAGTTAGGGTCTCAGAAGTGGGGTCTGGTTGTTACATATGCATCCTGGACTCTTTTCTGTGGTTCGCCATCACCCTTCTTTCTCCTCATCTACTTCTCTTTCTCTTAGATGCCAATAAACCCCAGGGATGTTGACACCATTTTGTCTTTTTTTTTTTTTGGGAGGGGGTCTGGTCCTGGGGCCTGAACTCTGGGCCTGGGTGCTGTCCCTCAGCTCTTCAGCTCATGGCTAGCACTCTACCACTTGAGCCACAGCGCCACTTCCGGCTTTTTTCTTTTTGCTTATGTGGTGCTGAGGAATCAAACCAAGGGCCTCATGCATGCAAGACAAGCACTCTACCACTGAACCACCTTCCCAGCCCCTGCCTTTCTTATCTCCATGTAAACCTCGGGCCTCTGTCCAAAGTCTGAACCCTCAGTTCTGCACTCTGCTACAGGGCCTAAGTTCTTGTGTGGGCGCTCCCGTACTTGGACCTTTAAGAGAGATCTGAAGCTCACTTTCCATTTGCCTTCTTCAAAGCACCTTCTCCCTAGTACAAGCATCTGTTCTACAATCAATCCACGCACATATCTCTTATCCAGTGTGATGTCTGGGAGATCTGTGAACTTTGCTCTCACCTGCTGTAGGGATTCACAGCTTCCTGCCTGGAACACAGCATGGGGTCACGTTCCCATTTCACACCATCTGTGGTCTTCATTCACCAAGGTGTCTGGGATTTCCACCCCCAATTTCTGTAAACATTTTCTTTCTCCAAGCCTTGTGTAATTCCAGAACGCTTCCCTTTCTAGGCTGATGTCTAGTGTGTCTGTACCACAGACCATGTCATACTTCCATTGCCAGCAATGACAGCTTTAACTCATCTGTCTTTGGTTACCTGTTATGAGTGTGAGAAAAACTTTTTTTAAAAAAAAATCAAAGTGTGTTTCTTAACAGTTCTTGCTTTGGGTGAGGCTCTGGTGGCTCATGCCTGTAATCCTAGCTACTCAGGAGGCTGAGATATGAGGAAAGCCAGCCCCGGCAGAAAAGTCCCCATGAGATTCTAATTTCCAATTTACCACTCAAAAACAGGAAGTGGTGCTGTGGCCCAAGTGGTAGAGCACTAGGCCTTGAGCACAAAGAGGCTAAGGGACATTGCCCAGACCCTGAATTCAAGCCCCACAGTGGACCAAAAAAAAAAAAAAAAAAAAAGGTTGCTGCTTTAGTTTGGTGGCTTGGCTCTTTTAGGAAAATAGAAACTGCTTTGGGATAGGGAAGGGTTTTTGAAAGGTAAGGTTTTTGTCTTAAACTGGTTTATTTTCAAGATGGAAGACTCACCTCAGATTGTTCAATAAATAGCAGAATGTGGAAGTATATTTTGAGATTACTTAGGTACTGTTGGTGTTATTTCAAACTCTGTTTTACCCTGCTCATACTAGCAGTTTGTGAACCTGAGCTAACCAATCTGAGCAGAGGGGCGGGGCCTGCTGTGTCAGGGATAAACGGAGCACCCTGCCTGTTCTATGTCCTTACTTGCCAGATTTTTGGCTGATGGCGCACCCGCACCGTTCTGCAGAAGTAAAGTTTGCCTTGCTGAGACAATCATTTCTGTGTCTATCGTTGTGACTCCAATTGTTCTTGGAGAACATATTTCTAACATAGGGTTTTGGCACATCATTGCTTGCGCCCCCTCTCTGGTCACTGTGGCCATTCTGTCCCTCCAAGCCTCAGCATTCATGCCCCCAGCCAAGTCATTAGAGCTGTCACCATCTGTGCCCTCAGGAGGGACTTCTTCTCTGATGGTCACAAAACTTCCCTCCTCTCTACATGGAGATGATTTTGCTTTCCACTTCTTGGAGAAGGTCATGGTGTCTTACCTTCAGTACCTTTTCTCCACTTCCAAAGAGTGTGTGTGTGTGTGTGTGTGTGTGTGTGTGTGTGTGTGTCTTCACTTTTGTTGCTAAGAGAAAAGTTTCTTTCCTTCCTCCTCCTTTTCCAGTTCTTCCTTCTCCATTCCCTCTTTGGTTCTTTCTCTCTTTGCTTCTTTTTCCTCACTTTGGTTCAAGTCTCATCTTCTCACTTTCTTCTGATCTGACCTTTCTCCATCAGCCATACGTAATCCATTTATCACTTCCATCCCTGTCTGCAGACCTACTTAGTCTACCCTACTTAGTCTTCATATTTACTCTTTCCAACTATGTCCTTCCCCAATTATCCCATGTCCTTTCTCTTAGGGTTTATTGCCACCAGCTTCTCAAAACATAAAGCATTCTGCCTGGGGATTCTCTCTTTGATTCTTGTCCTTCTCCAGTCTCGGTGCATTGTGCAGTTCACAGCCAGTGACTGTGGCCCCTGTTCATTGAACACCTACAATATATACATTATGTCCTTGGGATGACCCTTCACGTTATCTTGTATTTCTACCCATTTTTCAGTGAAACCAAGATCCCTTTATTGCTAAATTCAATTCAAACTAGAGTTAATTCTCAATTACTTATATTTTGGTGAAAGAAAAATCTCATAGAAAAATGACATTTCAGAATTTACATATGTTTTCTATATTTTATTTATATATATTTAATATATTTATATATAATACATTATATATATTGATATAATCATGTTCCTGGCCCTTATTAATGGTCGTGTGGTTTTGTGCACACTGGTCTTTGGGGCTTGAAATTAGTGCCTTGGTACAGGCCCTGAGCTTTTGTGCTCAAGAATAGCACTCTCCCATTTGATCCTCAGCTCCACTTCTGGCTTCTTGGTGGTTAATTGGAGATAAGACTCTCGTGGACTTTTCCTGCCTAGTCTGGCTTGGAAGCTCAGTCCTCAGATCTTAGCCTCCTGAGTAGCTAGGATTACAGGCATGTACCACCCACTGGAACCCTACAATGGTCAAGTGTTTTTGCCTTGCCCCAATGTTTTATCTTCCTATTTAGGAATACAACTTCCTAGTAGTAATGGTAGAGTAAACTGAACCTTCATTTACAATGTCTGTACTCCTATCTTCACTGCAGCATTACTCACAGTAGCAAAGTTAAGGAAATAGCTTAAGTGTCTACCAACAGGCAAATGGAAATTTGGTATATAATATATATGGCATATACACCCAATGGGATATTATTCAGCTTTTTAAAAGAAAAGAATTTTGTCATTAACAACAGCTTGAAGGAGATTATACTAAAGAAAATAAAACAGACACAGAAAAACAAATGTTGCATAATATTACTTGTATGTGGAAATCTGAAATAGTCAGATTTAGAGAAACAGAGGATAAAATGGTGACTGCCATGGGCTGGGCAATGGGAGAGAAGGGAAAGCGGTCAAAGGGACAGACTTTCAGTTATGAAAGGAAAAAAAAAGTTGTAGAGCTAAGGTACAACTTGATCTATAATTAATGATACTATATTATGTGCTTGAAATTTGCTAAGGGAAAAGTGCATATTCTCGCCACACAAACACACACAGAAGAATGGTGGAAGGTGATGAATTATCCATTAGTTTGATTGTGGGGATAGGTACAGAAGATACTTCAAAACACCACACTGTGTAAAGTCATACCGCAAAAAGAGGCCTGTAAAGACATAATATTCAGGATCATGTTGAAGGGATGTATTTAGCAACAAAAATAAGTAAAAGATACACATGTCCTTGTTAACACAAGTCTTACAATGAAGATTCTTTGTAATCCACTTGTGACTCCAGGTAAAAAAAATCTCACCCACAGCTGTGGAGATAACACATTGCCTGGCTCCCAAGAAGAGGAGATAGAAGGATCTTCCTTGCATTCCCTCCTCACAGGAACTGACCTATGTTTGTTGGGGAGAGTATTCAGTGAATATATGAATGAATAAATCAATCACATGAGCACAACAATAAGAAAAAGAGCCAATTTGATCAAAATGTACATGTCCAAATCATGGGCTAAATTAGATAGAGCAGCTGCTGGGACTTCTTGTCGTCTGGCCCTATTAACCGATGATCTTCTTTGTCGGGCTTTCAATTACAAATTCAGACTTGAGGGACATTTTTTTAAAAAAAAATATGGAACTGATGAACACATTTGTTTACCTTAGAGATTTAAACTACTCATCCAGTAGCTTTTAAGCTATCAGGAAGCTTCTAGTGGAATGCTGGCATCAGAGCCTGATTTGATTATTTAGATGGAACCTTCTTTCTGTTTCTTTCTAGTACATTGTCTGGCGCCACTGGTGTTATGCCATTCACTTTTTAGGTGACAACTGGTAGCTTGAGGGACTTTTCAAAGATGATATGTATCTGTAAATCAGGTTGTTTTATAGGGAAAATTACTACTTCCAGAATAGTTGCTTTTACAGATTGTCTTATTGTGTGGAGGTCACTTGTAACCCAGGGCTCAATTGTTTGCCGTCTTTCCATAGGTCTCCTTTATTAGGTACGGTTCAATTAAATAGAAAGGCAAGTCCATATGCCAGATAGCAGTAGCTATCTTTGAGGCAGAGATCCTAAGTAGACTTTTTGTTAAATTTCTAAATATGAATTATTTGTCAGTCATTTTGGTTTCTAATTAAACCAATGTCTGGTGTAAAAATTGTAAGTTAGCATGGTCTTCAATACCATTTAGTTTACTCTTTTTGTTTCTAATTTTCATTGTGATTCTTAGTCTTTGCTTTTTTATTTTTTATGGGTTGTTTTTTTTTTAGTATGAGTTTATGGTACAATAAATCAAATTAGCTCTAGTGGGTAGATTTAGTTTTCTCTAATGCCTTCTCCTAACCAAAATATACCCTCTTCCTTGTGTGAAAAAAAGCAAAGGTGGATAGTTATTAATTTAACTGACAAAGAAAGGCATTTCTAATTTTATTTAGTGACTGATATAAATTACTTTACCATAAATTAAATGTGAAATAAATGTATGATTCTCTCTCAGTGAACAAAACAGACTGCATATCCAGCACATTTGTAGTGAATCTTTTTTTCCAGTTGGTGGTGCTAAAATCTCTGATAAGAACCTAGAAGGAAAAGACGATAACCTGGAGTCTTTCTTTATAAATGTTCATTTATTAGTTTTTGAAGAATAAGTACCAAAAAATACCTACCGAAATAGTTGCATTGCCTAAGGTTAGGAAACAAACCAAATCTCTCAGACGTTCAGCAGAATACCTTTCTAGTAAATTCCTGGCTGGATGTAGTTGGCCTGTGTTGATATTCCACATGCTGGAAATTGCATGGTTGTGTAACAGCAGACTTCTCCTGGAGTGGCCTTTAGCCTGCTTGTCTGGGTTTTGGGGGTGTGGCTAAGAATGTGTGCTAGGAAAATCGAGTGGTAGTCACAGTTATGTTTATGTGCCAAGTTTAGATTTTAAACATATTGACTTAAGTAATTATTACCGTGATTTTTTTGTTTTGTTTATTTTAGTGTAAATATGTTCTTGAGAGGACATTGCACTGTTTAGAGGTTGAGCTTGTTTGGTTAATCCTCATTAGTTGTTTTTTTTTAAGCCCCAAAGAAGTCTAAATGGAGGAGGTATGATCTATTACATGACTGTCTTTTTGTTGTTGTTGTTAGCCGTGGGGCTTGAACTCTAGTACTCAACCACTTTGAGCCACGGTGCCATTTCCAGTTTTCAATTGGAGACAAAAGTCTCACAGACTTTCCTGCTTAGCCTGACTTTGAACTGTCATACTCATATCTTAGACTCATTAGTAGCAAGGATTACACCAGCACCCGGCATGACCGTGTTTTGAGACACAACATAATATAGACTCTAAAGTTACAGAGGCAGGTTTTGCAGAACTGTCCCTTAGTTACTTTGATTTAGGGCTCAGTTTGCCCAACTTTATCCCAAAGTTGCTGTAAGCATCCTACATGATAGTAGATACTCCTAAGGTGTTGTCCTCCTCTTACACATCCCTGTTTTGAAGCAGAAATCCAATCCTTTTGCAGTATTTAGCATATCCTCATGACTTACCGAGGACCTTGGGACAGGAGACCCTCCTTCTGTTTGATGCTACCTTGTGCTTCATGCCTGAAAAGTGATTGCTAGGTCGTAAAGCTATACAAGGATTTGGTAAAGATTCATAAGAGAGACACATGGTTGCATCGTGCTTCCTGGGAATATGGGTAAGTTGGCCTGACGGTGCCCAAACATCTAAGGCTGAAGATGATGATGAAGGGTGCTAGAAACATCTCAGAGCTGTCATTATGAGTTGGTTCACCCAAAATTTATTTGTCCCACAAACTTCTATTGAGCATTATTATTCAGGGGTCTTCAGCAGGCCACTGTGTCCTCCAGGAGAGCCCAAACATGTCTGAGTACCATGGACGTCCACAGCCAGGATGTTTCCTGCTAGGTAGGAATTGAGAGGCAAATTCTTTTTTTTTTTTTTTTTCCTGTCAGTTCTGGGGCTTGAACTCAGGGACTGGGTACTGTCCCTAAGCCTCTTTTGCTGTAGGCTAGCACTCTACCACTTGAGCCACAGCACCACTTTTGGCTTTTTCTGTGTATGTGGTACTGGGGAATTGAACCCAGGGCTTCATGTATGCTAGGCAAGCACTCTACCACGAATCCACATTCCCAGCCCAAGAGAAGCAAATTTTTATTGCCTACATTTAGAACAGTATTTTTAATATTATAAAAATCAATTACAAAAATTGTCTGCAAAAAATTTCTTAATTTTTTTGAATTTTTGATAAATACTATTTTATATGATCAGAGGCACAGAAGCATTGCACCTTTGAGTTCCTCCCTAAGAGTGTCCTCCTTTGAGATCACTGTGTGTGTAGGCCTAGAGTCCTATATCATTTATCATGTCCTAGTGTATTTTAGATCTAGCTTCCACATGTGAGAGAAAACGTGTGCCCTTGGTCTCTCTGAGCTTGGCTTACTTCACTTAACATGATTTGTTCTAGGTCCATCCATTTCCCTGTAAATTAGATAATATTAATCTGTGTAATGGCTATGTAAAATTCCATTATATGTAAGTACCATATTTTTTATTCATTCATCTATTATAGGGTATCTGGGCTGTTTCTTTTTTTTCTTTTTTTGCGGGGGGGGGGTGGTGGGGTCGGTCATGGGGCTTGAACTCTGTACTTGGGTGCTGTCCCTCAGCTCTTCAGCTCAAAGCTAGTGCTCTATCACTTGAGCCACAGAGCCACTTCCAGTTTTCTGGTGGTTTATTGGAGATGAGTCCCATGGACTTCCCGGGCTGGCTTTGAACCACAATCCTCAGATCTCAGGCTCCTGAGTAGCTAGCATTACGGGTGTGAGCCACCGATGCCTGGCTCTTTTTAGATTTTTAAACTGATAATGTCATTGAACTTTCACATCATCACTTGTCTTTGGAGAGCTGAAACCATTTGGAAGAAAGCTTCTGTCTGGTGGTAGAACCATAAATATTACTAATAAGGAGCTTCATATGATACAAGAGTGTCAGACTACAACTTATCAAGTATAATTTTATTTAGGAATTGCACAACTAATATCTTTGGTTATTTAGATCCTATTGGTGGATTCAGATTTATGAGATTTACAGATTATCTCATCCTGGGATTAGATCATAGAGGAGACTTTGAAGAGTCATGTACACCTGAGAAAATGGAGGCTGAACTGAGTCTATGGATTACCCAAATTTATGTGGAGCTGCATCTCAAACTTGGATTTCCCAACTTCCAATTCTTAGCAACTTCATTGATTTTCCATCCTGATTTCTTCGTCACGAACCATTTTCAATGTAGATAAAAAGAAGTGTACCCCTCCATGATTTTTTTTTGTCGGTCCTAGGACCTGAACTGTGGACCTGGGCGTTGTCCCTCAGTTCTTTAGCTCAAGGCTAGTACTCTACCACTTGAGCCACAGCACCACTTCTACATTTTTCTGCTTATGTGGTGCTGAAGAATGAAACGCAGGGCTTCATGCATGCAAGCAAGTGCTCTACCACTGAGCCACCTTCCCAGCACCCCTTTCATGCATTTTCATGCTTAGTATGGAGTCCGTTTCTGCCCAGTTACCACAATAAAAACATTTTTCATAACTGGATACTGCTGCTCATGCCAGCTACTCAGGAGGCTGAGATCTGAGGCTCATGGTTCAAAGCCATCCCTGGCAGGAAAGTCCAAGAGACTCTTGTCTCCAATTAACTAGCAAAAAGACAGAGATGGAGCTGTGGCTCATGTGGTCCTGTGCCAGCCTTGAGCAGAAAAGGCTAAGGAACAGTGCCCAAACACTGAGTTCAAGCCCTAGAACTGGCACAATAAACTTTGTTCATGAGGCAGTTAATTAAGGGACTCCTTCATCCAGCTTCTCCATAGCACAGCGGAAGGAGATAGCAGCGTGGAGCCCCTACCAGGCAGTTCTCAGGAAGGACAAGCAAGTGGCTGGTTGTAGCCCACAGAAGCAGACAGGGCATTCACTCAGACTGCCTCTTCTCCGGCTGCCTGTTTCTTGCTGGATGGATGACAGCATATGCCGCAGGTGTATTAGTAATTTCTGAGTTTGTTCCCTACTAAAAAATGACTTCATTGTTTTTTTTGCTTCTTTTCCATAATTATACAGTAACAGGAAAATAGACTGGCTCTGAGCACAGCCCATAGCAGAAATCTTGTGCTCTTTATGCAAGTTTGATTTATAGACGTGTACTGCAGAGCAGAGTGACTATGAAACATTCATCTTCCCCGGTTGCCGGTTGCCATGGAAACAGCGTACACAGAGCAGTATCATTCCAGTCCTGGTGATGTCTGCAGTAGTTTATTCCTTTGTTGTTCTTGTTTCTTAAGCAACTGCCTGGCATTCTTTCATCAGTACAATTAATCATGCACACAGGTTTTTTTTTCAATCTTTCATTGTACATAGAAAGTACTGGACGTGTACGGCAAAAATAGAAGGAATTTAAAGATTCTTGTGGCCTTCAACATGCCTTTGTAATTTCCTTTCACAGTCTCATTGGAGAAATAGGTCGTGTAAGAAAGAAAAGCTCATATCAATGTACAGAAATTTCAATAAAGAGGGCAATATAGACATTTGAAGGAAAAGCCCGGGAAGCCTTAGGGGGTTCAGAACTGAGGTTCCCCCACACTTATTGGGCTCTACATAAGTCTGCATCTTGGGTAATGTTACATATAATGAACCTCCTTTGTTTTGTTATTCCCCCGAATGATTTAAATTACCTAATATTTGCTGGATAGGGTATTGTAGATATTGAAAAGTAGGGATTCCTTTATTTCATTAAAAGCCTAATAAAGTTCAAAACTTTTTTATATAGAGAAAATAAAAATAATCTAATTATTCCCCCACACACTATTTTTTTCCTTTGTGACAATACTGGGGCTTGAACTCAGGGCCTGGGAACTCTTCCTTAGCTTTTTGCCTTCTACCACTTGGCTTTTTGCTGGTTAATATAGAGAGGGGAATTTCATGGTACTTCCTGCCTAAGCTGGATTTATATCTAGATAGTTAGATCTCAGGCTCCTGAATAGCTAGGATTACAGGTGTGAGCCACTGGTGCCCAACTGTTTTTTTGGTTTTATTTTATTTTTGTTGTTGTTGTTGTTGTTTTCATCAGGATTTTGGCTATATAGCCCAGGATGGCTAGGAATTTATAATGCTCTTACCTTACCTTGTCAAGTGCTAGGATTATAAGACTATGCCACAATGCTTGGTTGCTCTTACCTTTTTTTACTCCATTTGACTCCAGTTTTATCTCACATCATTCATAGTAGACACTATAACAATAGTTCATAAAAGGGTGTTGTTTATCCACAACCTTCTTTCGTTGGGCCTTTGTTGTTTTAAAAAAAAAAAAAGATCAGGTTCTGAAACAACTGGATCTCAGTCTCTGGTCTGTTGCATGTTAGCTGGGGGGTCTTTGAAGGGCTTGTCTTACTTTCCCCATCTATAAAAGTAGTTATGCATTTAAGATCATAGTCTGCTGGGGAGCTTGATGATAATAGCTCATACCAAGGATTCTTGCCTGGAGCAAGGTAAATGCGCAGTTAGTGAGGACTATTTTCATGGTGGGATGATTATTATTGCTAACTAAAGGCTAAGAGACTGAGACTCACGACCTACATCTATTCCAGCCCTAAGCGAGAAGATTGTTCCCAGGCTCTGCATTCAAAAGATGATTGTTTTGTTTTACTTGGGTTACATGGAATCATTTCCTCGTAATGCTCTGGATACCAGGACATTTAGCTGGAAGTATTGACTGGGGTGTTTCTGCCTGCTGCAGGCAGTCCTTGATGGTCCGATTCTCACCCAAGCCTTACAAGAAGCTGTGTCTGGAGCACACTGGGAGGGAGTGGGTTGCACATCTGTGGAAGGTTCTAGTGTTTGTCCACAGAGCCTGGAATAGCATCTGATGACTACAGTATCATGCTCGCACCCCTGTGTCACTTGGGAGTGATTGCAGTACCCCTTCATCTTTTCTAGAAGTTTTCTGAAAGGGCGACCGAGCATTCTTTGTTGAAACTCACTCTCCTGGGCAGACTTCCAGGGCACACTGCAATTCCTATTTATATGATTTAGCTTTTGTTTGGTTAGGCTTGTATTTTTGTCTGTTTTGCTTTGCAAAGTTCTCTTCTCCCCCAAATTTTAATGTTTAAATCCCTTGGACTTCATTTCTATTTATTTTGCCAACTTCCTTTATAGTATTGCTAAAAGTTGTTTGCTTTAAGCTGTCATAAAATGAATAATAGTCTTGGATTAATTTGTCTCCCCCGCCCCAAGTCTGATCCGTGGCGCGTGTATTAGACGCAGCTTTGTGAATGATTAAAGCAAAAGTGCCTATGTTTACAGTGTGCTCTTTGCCACATTCTAGCAGTATATCACATTGTCTCTGGCTTTCTTTTCTTAGGTCTTTCTTTTTCCTTACCATCCAATTGGACAGGTTCATATCAGTTCTAAGGAGATAGAAGTAGTCTAACTTCTCCGAATCCTTTTGTTCTTTCTCTCCCTTTGTCATTCTTGCTTTTTCACCTGAGTTTCTCTGGTACTTCATAGCTGATTCCCAACTCTTAAGTTGAAGCTTGCAGTGCCCTAACTGACTTGGGTACTCTATAGACACCCCCTTTTTGACTAGAAAAATCAATGCCAGAAACTTTAATCTTCTATAGACATTTTTAAACTCTAAGAACCTTGATTGTCTAGGTGATCTTTATCTTTTGTGTGTGTGTGTATGTGTGTGTGCACACTTTGCACATGCTTGCAAGAGTGCCCTAAACTCAGAGCCTTTCAGTATTGCTCAGCCTTTTTGCTTACAGATACTACTCTACTATTTGAGTCACACCTCCCATTCTGGCTTTTTTCTAGTTAACTAGAGGTGAGAGTCTCATGGATTAGTCGTCTTGGGCTGGCTTTGAACCATGATCCTCAGATCCTTAGCCTTCTAAGTAGTTGGGATTACAGGCGTAGCCGCTGAGGCCTAGCGCCACATGAACTCCTGTCTTCTCTTTGCCCCTCTGTCACTATGGGAGGTATTTGTGCCCTATATTTGTCTGGTCTTAGGCTTGTCTTGTAGTTTATTCTAAACACACATATTTGTTAACATGTGAACTGAAGACACTGCGGCTATGTAGAAAACAAGGCAGACAGTGCCCTCCTCCTGTAGGAGATTCCAGGCAACTTGGAGAGATAGGTACTTAGAATCTAAGAGGACTAATCCTGAAAGATGGCTTTAGAACCCTGAGGATAGGAAGGCTGCTTAATGAAGATGTGGCTTAGGAGGAAGACATCATCAAAGTGAGACCTATTGGATGAAAGTACCAGGTCTAGAGGAAGTAAGTTTTCTAGCTAAGGTCATCAGCAGAGCATGTATAACTGAAGGTAGATCAGAGCAGCTAGTCTGCCTGGAATATATTTGTTTTTATTTGGGTGGGTGGAGCCAGAGGATCAGATGCAGATTAGTCACCCTGGAGAGGTGGGTAAGTGCAGATCATGAAGGGCCTAGTAAGACTCATTATAAAGTTGTTTTTTTTTTTTTTTGGTCCGGTTGTGGGGCTTGAACTCTGGACCTGGGCGCTGTCCCTCAGCTCTTCAGCTCAAGGCTAGCGTTCTATCACTTGAGCCACAGTGCTACTTCCGGCTTTTTTCTTTTTGCTGATGTGGTGCTGAGGAATCGAACCCAGGGCCTCATGCATGCAAGGCAAGCCTTCTACCACTGAGCCATCTTCCCAGTCCTCATTATGAAGTTTGACATTTAATTCTGAGGACACTGGAAGGCCACTGACATGTGTTAAGTTAATAAGTGATATCATCAGACTGAGACCTACCTGTTCAAGGTGGAGAATGGATTAAATTGTGGCAAGGTAAACTGTCCCTTTGGATTGACCTTAAGGAACACTTTCTTAGATCTAGCCTTTTCTTTAACCCCAATTCAGCTGAGCACGTCTAGAATCTGGCATTTTCCTAATTAGCATGAGAGCTTGTCCCCAACTTTAGCTCTTTGCTTTCAGTTCCATGTTGTGAAGGGCAGGACTCTGCCATCTCCTGAGCTTCTGGGTTGTTCTCGCTGGAAAAATCAGTGTTTCACTTGGAGTACCCCCTGAACCCTCATTTTTTCCCATTGCTGGGAGAGTCTGTTCTTTTACCTACCAGCTTGGATCCCCTAAGATTTGGGTGGCAGCCTGAATCTAGCCAGAGTTGAGTAATCTTTTCTTCTTCTGAATACCAGTGCGGTTCACATGATTGGCTCTTTCTGCCCAGCCAGGCCAGCCCTGTAGCTGAGGGAATTCTCTTAGTCCTCTTTTTCCCACAAGAAGTTGAGGACCCAGGTACTTCATGATCCATCCCCAGTGCATGCTCTTATAGAGCAATACATTTGAGGAATGAAATAGGATGAGTTTAACTAGCTAACTGATTTTGGACAAGTTGCTCTCTGTGTATCACTTTCCTCATCTATACACTGTAGAACAGTTAGAGTTGTTCAGAGGAATAAATAAATGTTTGCCTGCATATACAAACAGGATGCCTACCCTACAGTGAGCATTCACTGTTTATTGTTTTTATTAAAGTGTCTAGATTTTACCCTAGAGCAGGAATATAAAAAAGGTTTATGACTTCAGGAGTAATTGAGCACAGCCACATAAGTATTAATCTTTTTTTTTTTTTTTTTTTTGATGCCAGTTCTGGGACTTGAACTCTCCCTTGGCTTTTTTGCTCAAAGCTCTTGCTCTACCACTGAGCTACACTTCCATTTCTGGCCTTTTGCTGGTTAATTGGAAATAAGAGTCTCAGGGACTTTCCCAACCTGTCTGGCTTTAAACCCATTCTTAGATCTCAGCCTCTTGAGTAGCTAGCTAGGATTACAGGCATGAGTCCCCAATACCACTACAGATAGATAATAATCTTGAAAGATCCACTCTCCCTCTCCATTATGAATAAGGGGAAAATTCTATGTCCAGCTGGTGAGCTATGACCATAAGTATGTGTGGAGGAATGATAAAAACAAAACAAAACAGCTAACACATGTGGAATACTTACTGTATACCCACCCCTGTTCAAAATGCTTTACTTGCATTAACTAATTTGATCTTCTCAATAGTCCTGTGTGAGACAGATGCTGTGACTTCTCCATCTTACAGATAAGGAAACTGAGGGACAAAGGGGCTAATAACTTGACCATGATCACATAACTGATAGACTTTGCCACTGACCCAGCCATCTGACACCAGATGGAAATGCAATTGGGTTCTCTCCCATCAGTTAGGGAGGACCTTTACCACCTTTCCCCTTGGTACTTCTTCTCAAGTGTACCCTTGAAAAAGGATTTTGAATCTATCAATCAGGTCTATTGTAGCCCACAGATTTAAGGACCATTCCCAGTGCAATTTCAATAGAATGAAGATCTCGACAGCATATAAATTTTCATAGTGAAAAATAGAGCTGTCTAATCTGTAGCCATAACCCTTTTCATAGACTTATGGTTGTGGATAATATGAAAACACTTCAGCTGGATTGTATGTCCTTTGAAAATTCCCTGATTTCTGACAATTTGGTCATAAAATCTTTTGATAGAAAAATATCAAAAACCTCATGCCATGATACTATAAAATGTGACGGTGTTAATAACAAGAAAAAATCTCTAGCAGACTGTTGTGAACTGTGTAACCATCATAATGGGAAATATTCATTGCTTAAATAATTGAAGTCCATGTTTCTTACACACCATCTCACTATCTCAACCTTTGTTAGACTTCAAACAAATCACAAAATTGGCTGGTGTAAATGTTTCTGTAATTCTTCTCCATTGTGGGGAGTGGATCATGCATGCACTAGGATTTTGGCCAATTCTTAAAAGTTTGTTTCTCATAATAGCAGGCATCCGACAGGTTGCTTTCTCTTTCCTCTACTAAAGAACTTCTAGCTATAGCTGGGGACATGGCTCAAGTAGCAAGTATGAGGCCTTGAGTTCAAATTTCAGTATTGTCCCCTAAATAAAAAGAACTTCTAACTTTAGCGAACTTGGTTCTCAATTTTTATGCCTTTTTATTTACTTACTTTTCTAATATAATTATTGGTACATTTATACTCAGGGATATTGTGGTTTCAGTTGCAGACAGTTAAATCATAGTCACAATAAACAAAGTAACATTAATTTTTTGTTTTGTGGTGCATATAAAATTATGTTTGAGCTGGGTGCTGATGGCTTATGCCTGTTATCTTAGCTACTCAGAAGGCTGATATCTGAGGATCATGGTTTGAAGTCAACCCGGGCAATAAAGTTCATGAGACTATTATCTTTTTTTTGGGGGGGGGGTCTGGTCATGGGGTCTGAACTCTGGGCCTGGGCACTGTCCCTCAACTCTTCAGCTCAAGGCTAGTGCGCTACCACTTGAGCCACAGCGCCACTTCCGGCTTTTTTTCTTTTTGCTTATGTAGTGCTAAGGAATCGAACCCAGGGCCTCAGACATGCAAGGCAAGCGCTCTACCACTGAGCCACCTTCCCAGCCC
Source organism: Dipodomys merriami (assembly GCF_024711535.1). NCBI lineage: Eukaryota > Metazoa > Chordata > Mammalia > Rodentia > Heteromyidae > Dipodomys > Dipodomys merriami. Next base: position 10,850,354 of record NW_027206069.1, read on the forward strand.
GAGACTCTTATCTTTAATTAACTACCAAAGAAAGCTGGAAGTGGACCTGTAGCTCACAAGTGGGAAAGATGGTAGAGTGTCAACTTTGAGCAAAAAAAATGAAGGTACAATGCCCAGGGCCTGAGTTCAAGCCCCATTAATGGCATAAAAAAGAACTATGTTTGCACTGTACTGTAAGTCTAAATGTAATATTATTAATTAATATTAACATACACTTAATGTCTTTATTAATTTGTGTGTGCGTGCACATGTCAGTAATGAACTCAGGGCCTGAGTACTATCTCTTAGCTTTTTTTTCCACTCAAGTCTAGCATCCAACCACTTGAGTGACAGTTCCACTTTCAGCTTTTTTGGTGGTTAATTGGAGATAAGAGTCTCTGGACTTTCCTGCTCAGGCTGGCTTCTAACTGTGATCCTCTGATCTCAGCCTCCTGAGTAGCTAGGATTACAAGCATGATTCACTGGCACCTAACTGACAGGCTAGTTTTAATGAGTTGTAATAATGAATTTGTCATGGAACTGGAGCTGTCTTCAGGTTATAAATTGGGCACCCAAGTCCAAATGCTGTCATTGCAACTAGCTCTTTTCAATCATTTCAGCTGTATTGAACTAAAGCCAGACCTGATAAAAGGTACTTCAGGTATTATGGGTTGAAATGACAAAAAAGAATTTGAGGGCTATTTGTCAAATGATAAACTAGAATATCATGGCAAAAGTTATCTGTCACTTTTTCATGCTTTACCAACTGCTAGACACAGCCATTATTTAATTGAATCCTTACGATAACCTAATGAGGTCTACACTTTTGCTGTTAACTTATTCTTGTTTTATAGATAAGAAAACGGAGCTTAGAGAGGCTCAATATGCTCCCAACTTCATATATACTTTGTGTGTGTGTGTGTGTGTGTGTGTGTGTGTGTGTGTGTTTGTGTGTGTGTGTGTGTGTGTGTGTGTGTGTGTGTGTGTGTGTGTGTGTGTGTCTGCGCGCACGCGCGCTATTAGTGGGGCTTTAAATCAGGGCCTGGGTGCTATCCCTTAGCTTACTACTTGATACACAGCTCCACTTCCAATTAAGCAGTTTAGTTTCAAGGACTTTCCTCCCTTGGTTGGCTTTGAACTATAGTCCTCAGATCTCAGCCTCCTGAGTAGCTAGGATTACAGGTGTGAGCCACCAGCACCTGCTTTACACACCTGGTGTGGCTGTCCAGCTCTTGCGTGTGATCTTTCTTCCCAGTGATGGATACAGCTAAAGACTTCATTTAAAATATCTTACAGTGTACCGGCTTGGTTTGCAAACACTCAGAATTTTTCCCTTCTTTCTCCTCTACCCATTAGATGGAAATAAGCTCTGGATTTATCACATGGCAAGCCCCCCTTTTCCTGACAGGATCTATGTAGTTCTCTTCAAAAGCTATAGCCCAGTCATGTTTGCTTTCATGGAAAATGACCATTTCTTCCAGGACTTTGTAATTTTTGTCTCAAATGCATGAAGTTTTAAAAATGAAACTTCTATCAGACAGAATGATCTTTGGCTTTATGAGCAATTTTTTACAGTCCATGCTGTTCATTATTTTAAAGCCTATTAGTTGTAAAGCTTGAAAAATGAGGTTTAAATTTAACTTGGATAAAATACCTCACTGAATAGATTCTGAAAGTGTGCTGGTAACATTGTGTTTGAGTGACTCTTTAAGGGAATGGCTTTCTTCTTAAGTGGGTGATGAGGAAAACAGTGATTCAGACTCCAGTAGACCCATACAAGAGCTTGATGTCTATAAACCACAGATACAACATTGTTCCTGGGGCTTTGACTCCTAGCAACTGACCTAATGTATGGGGTTTTCTTTTACTAACCCAGAAAATGATCCCATTTTTATAAGCACTTTTCTTCAGCAATATGTTCATATTGTGTTTTGCTTCTCACTCTCTCTTTCTTTCTCTCATGCTTCAATACCTGTGACATATTGGGATGGCTAGCATTATTGTTAGAAGTGTACAAGATAATTTGGGTAGGAAATAATGTAGCCAACTATCATTCAATTCGTTTCTGGAGTAAAAATATTGAAAGGATTTTCATTGTTCCTGGGTCAGATCAGTCTGATTAAAACACATCAACTAAATCAGCATTCACTTCAGAGGTGTTCCTTCTGGTATCAGACCTCGAATGTCCAATCTTAAGTATTAATAATCATCTACTCATAAAGCGCTCCACTTTTTTCTTGCTCTCCCAGTTTTACACCTAGCTAGTATTCAAAATTTGAAATATGAGAAAATAGAAAATATACTTGATATATCCTCAGAAGCCTTGGGCTGAAAGGTTTATAAATTGGGTGGGCACCTGCCCAGGACTCCTCTCAGGAAGTGCCTGGGCATTGCCGGCGTGCCAGGTGCCTTCCTGGGGACTAAGGACAGAGCAACAAAACAAACAAGACCCTTGCTTGTGACGTTCATGGTTTCCTTGTCAAGAGACAGACAACTGAGGAAATAAGCAGTTTCAGAAGGGTATAGACCTATAAGGAAAGTAAAACAGTAAATAAGTTGGCTGCTTGGGGCTCATACTTGTAACCTTAGCTATTCAGGAGGCTAAGATCTGAAGGTCATGGTTCATAAGCCAACCTGGGCAGGAAAGTCTGTGAGACTCTTATCTCCAATTAGCCAGCAAAAGGACAGAGTAAGGTATGGCTCAAGTGGTAGCGCATCATCAGCCTTGAGTGACAAAGCTCAGGGACAGCATCCAGATCCTGAGTTCAAGCCTCAGTATTGTCATACAAAAACAAATGAAACAAAAACAAATAAATGATAGGGAATTACTGATGGTTTTAGATCTGAAAGTTAAGAGACGACCTCCAGGGTGATATCTGAACTGAGTCGTAAATGATTAAACAAAACACACAGACACAAAAAAGCCTGCCATATAGAAGAAGAGCCATCTAGACAGAGGAAAAACAGTTGCAAAGGCTCTGAAGTAGGAGCTTGGAAGGACTGGGAAAACAAAAGGAAACTGGAATGGTTCTATTGCAGTAAGCAAGAGGCAGTGTGGTCAGACTGAAATTTGAAAGGAGGATGGGAGCCAGATGATGTGTTATTCACATGCGCTGCCCTGTCTGGTTTGTATTATGTATTTTACATTATTGGAAAAAATACACACACAGATATACGTCTACTTATATATATATATATATATATATATATATATATATATGCATACGTAATGTGTAATATGTAGAACCACATTAGACATATAACAATATAAAAGGATTCTCGTAATAGAAAAGACCATATAATATTGTGTACTTTTACTGTGTCTGTGTTACATATTTATGTTTCTAGTTGTGTAATCAGGAAGATAAAAGGTCCAAGAAGGCTCTTAATGTCCTCAAGGCATGCAGGTTTTCTGGCAACCCAACATGCAGACTTGTGCTAGTAGCTTTCTTGTTATCTTAGCTTGAGTCCCCATCAACTCCCCATCTTTCTTTATATTTACCAGCCCAATTCAGTTCATCAGATACTTTCTTGGTACATATTGGACATTAGAAACCCACAAATCCCCTGAGCTATAGTAGATGTGTGCCATAAAATTGTGCAGATCTGCTTTCTTTGTACGGTAACTTTCCTGGATTATATCTGTTATTTCAATCAAGGAGCATCTGTCTTTTCTAGCACCTTATTTATCCTTAGATTACAAAGAGTCAAATGATATTCACAGCCAAATATCTAAATGTCAGTGATTCATAAGGTGAATGTAATTTTCATTTGGTCTTCTGTATTGGAGGATGCAGAACGTGAAAAATTGATTTTGAGACCTGCATTAGGCCTCAGAGCAGAAAATGTTTATCACTTGAATACCTCTCTTTTGGAAGAAATAAAGGAATTTTTAAAACATCAATTTAATAAAATATATAGTTTAATATACATATATATTATTTTAAATGAAGTAACACAGAGCTGGAGACTGTTATGGTATGATTCAGGTTCTCTGAGTTAGACTAGGACATCAGGAAATAACATAGATAATTTCCTTTCTCTTGTCTTCAGACCATATGTAGTCATAATATACTGACTTAAAATTTCCAGTAAATTAAACTTTCCAGTGATTTATAGCTCATTGAAATGCATTACCAAGAGCAATTATTGAATCTTCTTCAGAGATAATTAATGAAAAGACTTTCTTATTAAAATAAAGAAGAAATAAAGCAATAGTTTAGATTTCATCATAGCAAAAAAATTGAAGATCTAGAAATGTTTCCTGGATTTGCTGATACTGATTCGAACCTGGGTTGCTAGCTTCACTTTTTTTCTTTCTGCCTCACCCTGATTCTGCAGCTTCATGCGTTTTCCTCCTATGTAGAACAAAACCATAGGCATCAGCATCACACTCAGTGTCTCTCTCCAAACACAGCCAGTCTCTCTTCCCCATGCCTGTCCTCTAGAGGGTTCTGAGTGGAGCTGACAAAGGTTCAATGTAACAAGGTAGCAATTTTTAGACAGCTTTTACAGCTGTTCACCTCCATTTCTTGTTTTCTCTGGGATGCCGGTGTAGCATATAAGTACAGAGCCACATACAGAAAATCTCTGAGATACCAAAAACCCATTCAAATGTTCTCTTGGATTTAGAAACAAAAGTCTCTTCCAACCACAACTATGGTTGAAGTCCCATGGTTAAACCTTTCTGGTTACATTTCCTTTCCTTTGCTCCAGTGATGAGAATATCCTGAATTTTTTATTTTTTTAAATTTATTTTTTATTTTTTTATTTTTATTTTTTTGCCAGTCCTGGGGTTGAACTCAGTGCTTAAGCACTGTCCCTGAGCTTTTTTGCTCAAGGCTACTGCTCTACCGCTTTGAACCACAGCTCCATTTCTGGCTTTTTTGGTAGTCAGTTGGAGATAAGATTCTTTCCTGCCCGGGCTGATTTTAAACCGCATTCCTCAGATCTCAACCTCCTCAGTAGCTGGGATCACAGAGGTGAGCACTTGGCCATATCCTGAATTTTTTTAGCATCATTCATATATACCTTTGCTTTTTATGAAACAGATTTATATATTTCAAATAATACATGAATTATTGTGCTTCTTTTTAGCCTTATATAAATGTGAATTGATTCTTCTTTTATCCTGTTTTTAGGAGTTATCTGCATTGATACATTGTGCATCTTTCATTTGTTCTCTCTGATTGATTGTATACTGGGGCTCTACAAGGCACAACAACTAGTACCCTCTTTTACCATCTTGAATCAAATGAGAAATGGGCTTGTCGTGTAAGAGAGTACTAGACAGTACTATATCGGTTTTATAAGAGAGGTAGCTCTAGTAAACAGGTTGGTCTAGCTAAAATAGAGCTCTGATTTCAGCCAGATTTCCTTTCCAGTCATAGGCTGTGTAGTTGACCCAGGACTCCCCCCAGGAAGGCTTGCCCTTCTGACTGGAGACCAGAAGATGTGAGTGCATAGGTCTTCACCATCAGGTGGTCCTTCTGGACAGTTAGATAAGACACTTCTTGAGGAAGAGAGTTAGTGGTGTTACTGCAAAAGAGGTCCCTCTGTGGGAAATAAGAAAACAGAGAAAGGAAGTTTTCCCCCCAGAACATTTTATCCAGTATGTAAATATCCCATGATTCATGTGTCTTACTGGTGGACCATTTTTTTTATTACATGTAGTGCCACTGTACTGTTCTGCGGTTTCCTCGTCCACGTGGGGCACATACGGGCAGGCCTGAAATGAATGAGAGTCATAGCAGCTCTACTTGCTTCTCAAGTGATACGTCTATTTACTATTTCCCATCAGTGAATTCCTTTCTATCTTCTCACCCACACTCGATACTGAATGTTTTTTTCTTTTGAGATGCTGGGATTTGAACTCAGGGCCTCATGCGTGCTAAGCAGGCATTCTGCCACTTAAGCCACACCACCAGCCCCTTAGTTTTCGTTACTTTGGAGTTAGGGTCTCACTTTATATCCAGACTGGCCTGGACTGTTCATGGCTACTTGCTTCTTGCAAACTTCTGTATGTATCAGCTTTCCAGAGCCCACTGGTCTTGGAAAAGAAACTAGTTTTCCTGGACCTACAATAAAGGACTTCTCAGGGTGATTTTGTGTTCTGGTCAGATGGCTAGGTTTGTTCTCAGAGCAAGACCAGAGTCCAGTGTTCTGCATCTGGTATATACATTTTTGTAATTTGGGGAGGGGAAGGGATATAACAGAATGCTTAAATGGAGATGCAGGTTGACCCATTGTGATGATGAGATGTACAGGACACTATGTTGAAAACGAACTTTACAATGTGTGGGGGGGAGGGAGGAGTTGGGGAGGTGGGGAGGGCAGGGACCGTAGGGAAAAAACAAAGGAGGAGGTAAGAATGCTTGATAGGAAATGTACTCATTACCCTATTCTTGTAACTGTAACCCCTCTGTAATGTATTTTTAATATATATATACATACATATGTATGTATACATATATATAAATGAATACATATATATGTGTATATGTATTTGTATATATATACATATAGACTAGTTTATAGGTGCAAGTTTTGGTACTCATGAAAGTTTTCTTGGATCTATGGGAGGGTGTGACCATTTAACACTGAAAACCCCTCAGGGATAGGTTTTGACTGTTCTTTTGTTTTCTCCCCAACATTCCCTGTCTTTTTTTCCTTCCATTTTGCTTAGTAGCAGCTTTCATGGCCCTTTGGGTTTCAGTTTAATGTGGAGAAGCTATCCTATGGGATGCTCCATCTTGGTCAGGCTCTGGGTCTTACCTGCTGCCTTCAGGGCAGCAGGAGTCGCTTCTGCTAATTTTTTTGGGTTCTGTCTGCTCCAAAAATTTGGCCTGGCAGTTCACCACTTACCTTTGTAACTCTTCAGAGTGGCTGTGTATCGAGTGTCTTATCTCTCATTAGTTTGTAGGAATTGATCTGAATATTGAAAAACAGAAAGTACCATGAATTATTAAATGCTTTTTCTTCCCAACTTTTCTTTTAAAATGCTATTTTCCAAGTATTGATTTCTTGGGTAGACTATTAGATTTGCTAAGTATTGGAAAAGACTGGCTCCCTTCTTTGTAGGAGATGTAGAAAATGCATTTCTGAAGTTCAGCATTCTGGCATTTTATGTGCATAGCACCTTCTATTGCTTTTGGAAAGGTACAGAGGTCAAATAGATCATGTTATTTAATGTTCATGTATTGAATATCACCTAGAAGGTGTATGCTAGTTATTTTCACATGTCATAAAAGCATAGTATCAGGAAATAGGATGTAATTTAATGAATGTCATTGAATTTCATCTTTATTATTGAATCCATTATTTTATGAAAAGAAATGGAATATTTCTCATATTCATCAAGGTATTGTATGTAAAAATCTATTTTCTTGAACTTGACCTCAAGTGCCATATATGTGTGTGTATCCTGGGGCTTGAACTCAGTGCCTGGGCACTATTTCTGGGTTTTAGTCCTTGAGGCTAGTAAGGCTAGTGCTCTACCACTTTAAGCCACTTTTCTAGCCTTTTGGTAGTTAATTAAAGATAAGAGTCTCATGTACTTTCCTGTCCAGGCTAGCTTTGAATTATGATCCTCAGATCTCAGCCTCTTGAGTAGCTAGAATTACAGACTTGAGCCACCGACACCCAGCCATGTTTACTTTTATACATAGTATAGAACAACTGCTTATTTATGTCCAAGTGTCTCAGTAGGCCCCCACCCCCTGTACTCTACCACTCGCATGGCTGGCTGGCTGGTGAAGAGGACTCCCAGCATTCTGCATTTGATCATCCTCATGACTCTGATTTACAACAGTGAAAGAAACAGTCAGCAAAGGGATGAAGGCCTAGGGAGATCAGGTACAAACTTCCCAGGTAGAATCACATAGAATATACCTAATTCCCCAACTTCAAGTTGTGACAACACATATAAAACATTGCTAACTGGGGCAGCTCCGTAGAGACTCAGTGTCCAGAGTTTTTATTGTGAGCTGATCACACAGGCATTCTATGTCCAGTGCGTATCAAGACTTCTGGAAGGAAAGCAAGTGTTCCACAGAAGCCATATTGTTAGCCCACACAGTGGTAGGCACATTAATGCTGCACACCAGGCTCTCAGATGTCAGTCATAGCCAGTCACAGGGGGCAGTCCAGCCTGCTTTGTTGACTCCTTGGCATGACATTTGGAGCTCTAGTTAGTGTTTCTTTTTTTGTTTGTTTTATTTTGCTTTGGGGTGTGTGTGTGTGTGTGTGTGTGTGTGTGTGTGTGTGTGTGTGTGTGTGTGTGTGTGTGTGTGTGTGTGTGTGTGTGTGTGTGTGTGTGTGTGTGTGTGTGTGTGTGTGTGTGTGTGTGTGTGTGTGTGTGTGTGTCCCCAAACTGGGGCATAAACTCAAAGAGCTGCTCTTTAGCTTTTTGATGTAATATGCACTCAGCCACAGCTCTGCTTCCAGCTTTTTGGTGGCTAATTGGAGATAAGAGTTTCATGAACTTTACTGCCCAGGCTGGCTTGGCTTTGAACTGAGATCCTCAAATCTCAGCTTTCTGAGTAGCCAGGATTATAGGTGTGAGCCACAGGCACCTGGCCGGCTAGTGTCTTTAAAGCGCCTACTACGTGGCAGACAGTGTTCTCAGTGCTTTATTTACCTCATCCCACAACAGTTGTGCAGATGAGGAGAACTGAAGAAATGTAGTCCAGGTTACATAGCTGCTTAAGTAGTAAATCTACCCCTGATTTTATGCAGGGCTCTATTGGTCTTTTTAAAAAGAAGAATTATTTTCATGTTGTCTCTCTGTATGAATAAGATACTTAGCCCATTTCTGTAAAACTGTGATTGAATGAAATTGCCTTCATAAAGCCTCTTTTAATCTCCAGTGTTGTTCATGGATCTTGATTTTCAGATTTGAAAATCATTCTAATTATCCTGTACTCACCTTTCCTGATCTGATAGGCTTTTCTTAGACTTTGTATTCTGGCTTAGAGAATCTCATTTTTTTCCCCATATCTTCCCAGAGGGGTTGTTTAGTCCTTGATCACTAATTGACTTCCACTGTTCTGTGTCTCCTTCCAGTTGCTATGTTCTGGAATGTAGTAATTTGACCTGTAAACCCAGAAAGTATCATGGCATGATGGTGTCTAAACAAAAAGACAAGACAGCTGTCTTTATCCATTTAGGTCACTGTATCAAAAATACTATGTATCAAGTGGCTTATAAACATCAGAAATGTGTTTCTTACATTCTGGAAGCTAGAATGGAGCAAGAGCCAGTCCTCTGGAATCTGGGGGAGGCCTATATTCTGGTTCATAGATGGTGCTTGCCTTCCAGTGTGTCCTCACAAAGTGGAAAGGGAGACTCATCTCAAGCCCTGTGGACATTCATGATCTCATTGGTAAGGGCTCAGCCATCATGGCCTAATAACCTCCCAGAGGCCCAGCTGCACCAACATAGGAATTTTCTGTTTCATTTCCTTTCTTGTGAGTTTCAGCATTGTATTAACCATATAATCTATTTGGTGACAATGGCTTCAGGTCTTTTGCATGCTCCTGGGTAGCCATCTGAGGTAGGACTCATAACTAGCAGTTCTCGATGAAGGTACTCTAAGACAATTTTCCCCCCTGGTTGAAATGAAAAGATTCATTATCTATGATATCCATTTTCAAGACAATACATTTCAGCTTCAAGAAAAGTCTTGAGTGTTAGCACATGTGCTGAAATATGATACAGATGTCTAATGTCTTCCCGTGATATTATTTTGCTGTTCATATCACCTGCTGTCTTGATCCCTGCCTCTTTGCTTTCTTCATTTCATAGCACCTGTTCCTGAGAATATATTTTACAGTCTGTTGTCTTTTCTAAGTGGTTGGTACATATGCTAGGAAAAGATGGCATTTTACCTGTGTCTCTCAGTAAATACCTTAACAGTTCTTTGTTATTTTCTTTTCTGTGCTATTGTATTTTGACATAATACCTTGAGACTGTTTTTACTCCAATATAAGAAGTCATGTTAGATAACCAAGTTGTGGTACTTAATGCAAAATGTTCATAGAGGGGCAAAAAGTAAGTTCTACTTGTGATCTTTTGAAAAGAATTCCAAACTTCAAACTACTGCAGGATGGTAAATGTCCCTTTATTTCTGTAGGTGTAGAGAGTTTACCACCACTTCTTTATGCTCATGTGGTCATGTGCAGGTAGGTCTGTGAGAGACCTCCTTCTATTTTAGATGTCTGAGTATGTAATTCCCCAATTAAGCAGCACTTCATCTGAGAGGCCTCCCCTCCCCAAAGCAACTTTACTCCATTGCGCACCCCCCAGCAAATCTCTGCTACCTGCTTTGAAATCATTCATAGTTCATACCAAATCTTGGAGAGGATCTTTTTTTCTCTTTGTTTGTTATTATGTGTTTCCACATAATAGGCTATAAAGTTTTCTGGTTATATAAAACCATATTGTAGCTGGACACTGATGGCTCATGCCAATAAACCTAGCTTCTCACAAGGCTGAGATCTGAGGATCACATGCAGTCAGCCCAGGGAAGTTCATGAGACGTTCATCTCTAATTAATCATCTTTTGAAGAAGCAAGTAGAGCTGTGGCTCAAGAGATACAGCTCCAGCCTTGAGTAAAAAAGCATAGTTAATAACACAGGTTCTGATTTTAATTACCAGTGCCAGGGGCTGGGAGTGGGTGGGGGGAGTATTGGTTATTCTGTGTTCTGGATGTTCAAGTTAGAACATGGTCATTTAATTCTTGTTAAATGAGTCAATTAATTTATTAAAGATTGTAGAAAAACAGGCTATTTGTGTTAGAATGAGATTTGATCTTTGTTAATTGAAATCGATGAGATTTTCTTTGGATCCAGACTTGGAAGGAAAATATCCAGAAAAACCTTATGTTTCCATTTCAGTATAATTAACTAAAAAGTTAACAATGAGTATATTTAATCTAGACTTGATTAAGTGTTAAGATTCTTTTGGCTTCATCTGAGGATTGTGTACTTGCCATAGTTCTTCAAAAACAATAGGACTTAGGACTCCTGACTAATTCCAAGTTACTAAGTTGTATACCTTGATCTTTTTGTGTCTATTAGATGTATTTTGAATGCAGAAGAAAGTACAGTATACCACTTGGATTTCAGTCACCCAACTTTACCCAGTTTTAACGTTTGCCATATTTCCTTCACATTTTTAAAGAAATAAAATAGTATGTATAAATAATATGTGTAATAGTATGTACAAGGCCTATGTTTTCTTCCCTGAGTCCTTTTCCCTTTTTTAGAGAAAAATCACAGACCATAGTTTAGTGTTTATCAATCACGGGCTTAGCTTACTGCATTGATATTTTTTCTTTAAAAAACTATAAGGGGCTGGGGAGGTGGCTCAGTGGTAGAGCGCTTGCCTTGCATGCAAGAGGCCCTGGATTTGATTCCTCAGCACCACATAAGCAAAAAGAAAAAAACCAGAAGTGGTGCTGTGGCTCAAGTGGTAGAGCCTTGCCTTGAGCTGAAGAGCTGAGGGACAGCGCCCAGGCCCAGAGTTCAGGCCCCACGCCTGGACCCCCCCCCAAAAAAAAGTATAAAAAATTACAAAAAGACATTGACTTCTCTGACATGTATTTGCGTGTTGTATGCACGGTAATATTTTATATATAACCAGCACCTGAGCTTTTTCTCTCCACAGTCAATTTTTGGAATCCATCTGTACTGATACATGCCACTCTTATACTTGATTCATTTTCATTGCTGTGTTAATTTTTATTGGAAGTTAATTCTACATTTGGTTTATCTAGTCTCTTTTGGAAGGATGTTTATGTTGTTTCTAGTTAATTCAACATTTTAATTGATGTTGCAGCAAGCTACCTCCTCCTAGAATTTCCCTGGGGCCCTAAAGCACTTGTAGTCAATGAATGTATTTATAAAGTACATTGAAGCAAACAGACAAATTGCTCTTGGCAAAAGAGAAACTGCGTGCCTGTCCAGGAGATTCTGGGCATATGTCTCGCCACATCTGTAGGCCAGCGGTGGCCCTGCCCTGGAAACTGTGCACTGGAACCATGGTCTTTGCGTTCCCCAGAAAGGAGTCTATATTCCAAATTGATAGTTGAAACCTCAAAGTAAGTTTAAATGGTGTTGAAGCATATAACTTCCAGTATCTTATAAATGAACTATAGAATCTCAACATCATTAGTGGCTTGACGCTCATAATTCTCTTAATATGTGTGTGGTGAAAGTTTGGGGCCTGGGAATGTGGCTTAGTTGTAGAGGGCTTGCCTGGCTTGCAGCGAGCCCCTGGGTTCAATTCTTTGATGCCACATAAACAGAAAGAAACAGGGAGGAGATGTGTGAAAGCTATGAGAACAAGTTTCTCTTCAATTATCAGCTCATGGGGCTGACCTATGAGTAGACCCTAAGGAATTACATTCTCAGAAGAGGATGCCATTTAGGGTCAAGGATAAGAAAGGTTCTGGAAAAGATTCTTCCTTTATCCTCTGAGTAATATTTTTTTTCCACTTCATAGCGGGCTGGTTTGAGATCAGTAACTTTCTGATCTCACTGAGCTTGCAATGTAAGTGGTCAAGTAAGGATTCTAACCCAAATAGTCTGGCTACAGGACTTGCGTTCTCCTACCGCATTGGTCCACCATCTTGTCATTCATCCACAAGTAACATTCTTGTTTATTTTCATGAAACCCCGAAGGATGACTAGCCTCTAAGTCTGTACTCTTAACCACTCTTTCAAAAAAGAAGCCATGTGATAGAATTGAGGGCTTTAAAAAAATTAATCGTTTTCTATTAAATAATTAATAATTTTCCATTTTATTATTTCATTATTTTCTCAACTAATTACAAACCACCTGCAAAAAACAAACAAAAATGGTAGCAAATTCGTAGTTTAGGATCAATTTGAAAAATTAGAAATCCGTTTAATGTGATAACAGTTCATATGAGCCCTTTCATCTGGCCATGCACCCTAGTATATTCTTAAAATTATCTTTAAATAGTTGTACAAAGGAGTTGCCATGTAACAAAACATTTTATGAATGTAATACATCTTGATCATTTCCACCCCTTTTAACATTCTCACCCCACCCTTGACCAACTCCTTTCTTTTTCTTAATTTTGTAGCATTCTACCCTACTTTTCTTCATTTGTCTATCCTCTTCCCTCCCCTCTTGCAAGTGTTCATTACTTGCTGCTCTTTTTAGTTGGGTTTTGCCTTTGTCATTCTAAGGAATTCCTTATTTGAGTTCTTCCTAGAGTCTATCATATTTCAGTTAATACATTTATAACCACTTGCATATCACTCAACTTGCTTACCTGTAGATTTAGAGACAAATTCTAGCTACCACAAATGGGGGCAATCATGCAAACTTTATTGCATGTTAGCCTGACTTATATCACTTAATGTAATTTTTTCCAAGTCTTTCCATTCCTTACAAATAGTACAACATCATTCTTTCTAATGGATAAATAGAATTCCATTGTGTATTTTTTAATACATTTTCTTGACCCATTTGTTCTTTGAGGGGAATCTGGGTTGATTCCATATCTTTTTTTGTGTATATGTGAGGTGGGGGGTGGGGGATCGGTTGTGGGGCCTGAACTCTGGGCCAGGACACTGCCCCTCAGCTCTTCAGCTCAAGGCTAGCGCTCTATCACTTGAGTCATGGCACCACTTCTGGCTTTTTCTGCTTGTGTGGTGCTGAGGAATCAAACCCAGGGCCTCATGCATGCAAGGCAAGCACTCTACCACCGAGCCACCTTCCCAGCCCTGATTCCATATCTTGGTTGTGGTGAATAGTGTTCAGCTTAATATTTTTAGTGTGAGAATTCTGTATTAGTCTGTTCAGTCTGCTATAACAAAACACTATAAACTGAGTGCTTATAAACAATAGAAATTTAAGCTGGGCACTAGTGGTTCACACTTGTTATCTTAGTTACTCAGGAAGCTGAGATTTAAAGGAATGTGATTTTAAAGCCAGCCTGGGCAGACCGACAGACAGACAGATAAACTCTAAGAGAATTTGTCTCCAAGTAATCACCAAAAAGCCAGAAGTAGAGATGTGGCTCAAGCAGTAGAGCACCAGACTTGAACAAAAAAGCCAAGGAAGAATGCTCTGGCCCTGATTTCAAACCCTAGTACTGGCAGAAAAATAAAAACAAAAAACAAGAAACATAGAAATGTATCTTTCACAGTTCCAGAGGCTGGTAAGTTTTAGGTTAAAGTACCAACAGAGTTAGAATCTGGAAAGGGACCACCTTCCGGTTCATAGATAGGGCCTTCTTGCTGTGTCTGCACGTGACAAGGCAGCTCTCTGGGCAGTGATCCCCTCGGGAGGACTCTGGCTCCAACACTTAATCTCCTGAATACAGACAGCATCTCCTAATACAGTCTCCATCACATTAGTGATTAGATTTCAACCGACAGCAGGGTCATACAATAATATTAAGGAAGGTCTATGCACAATATTTAGACTAAATGGAAATTGGAAACATTTTTAATATTCTGAATCTGAAAAGAGGATATACTAATATTATCACAGATCCCTATGTCAAAATCTGACATTTCTGACAGAGCAGCTGTGTTCCAGAGAATTTGTGCTTAATGACTTCTGCTTCAGGTTTCCTGTGACTTGTAACATCCTTGTGTTGTTGGAAGGGTAGAAGTGTCATTTGGCACATTCTGTAATCAGAAAAAAAATAAGACTTTATAAGGATATTTGCAGAGTGAGACAAGCAAAAATCAAGAAATCCTGAGTCCTAAGCCCTTTTACCCCTCTTGAACCCATACAAATTATTGTCTCCAATTATAATAATAGGAACAAGAGATTGAGCCCAGCTGTGCAAGTTAGCCTGAAAATTAATTTCATTTGGCAAAAGCAGAGTGTGCTCTTAGTGTTCTTCAAAAATATTTGTTCAGACATGTATAAAAGAAAATTATGGCATGTGTTTATGAGTAATTAAGGTATTTGGGTTTTTGCCTCACTCTTATAACTTGTGCTAAGTCACTAGAAGAAACTGATGTCTGTAACAGCAAGAGTGATCAAAGGAACCTAATAGGAAGTGATCTAAATTTCATAAAAGACAAGATATCTCCAGTTATCCTTTAATGTAAATCAAAAAAGACAAAGAAAATGGATTAAAAATAAAAGTAGACATATGATGGAAGTCTGTCTACCAGATCTTAACAATAAAACTAGATATTAAATTCAGTACCTATTAAGTAATGACCAGACACCAAGAAGATGAGTGGATATGTTTTGGCAAAAGAAAGGTCACAAGAGGACAGAAAATACAGTTGAGATTGGTTCACATGAGGGGAAAGTAATAAGGAAAGTAATACCAAAAAGACGATGTTCAAAAAGATAGTGAATGTATAGCCTAATGTTATGCACATTGCTTAGCAACAAGCAATTTAAAAATGGAAAAGGAAGTAGGAAAAGCAATTAAAGGAAGAAAGACACATATGCCTTGTAAAGTAATCAGACACGAGGTGAAAATGAGAAAAGCCAAGATGGAAAGGGGAATTGAGACCTCCAAGAAATTTAAGATAAATGATTACATTTATGATTGCCTCCTAGGTCAGTTTCTTCAAAAGTTAGACACTGAGTTATAATGAGCATTAAAATCATTGCCCAAAGTAAAGATAGTGATTGCTATTTAAAACGTACCTCCGACTCTTCATGTACAGCAGTGGAAAATGTATTTTGATATTCATGTGATTTCATAATTTAAGCATAAAATATTTTTAATATTCTGCCATAAGGACAACTCTGTAAAAATGATAAAAATATGATTTAAGAAGATGTTATGGCATCCATCTTTTCCTATTTTGTATATGAATTGTTGCTTCACACACATTTAATACCTCACTTTAAATGTGTGGACAGTAGTGAATACTCAACCTGTTGGTAAAATTCAAAAGTACCTTTATTTAAATACTAGTTTCTAAAGGCCGGTGGATGCATTTAAAAATAAGTATTCTGAGACAGTGGCTCACACCTGTAATCCTAGCTACTCAGGAGACTGAGATCTGAGGATCACAATTTCAAGCCAGTCTGGGAAGGAAAGTCTGTGAGACTCTTGTCTCCAATTAACCACCAGAAAGCCAGAAGTGGCAATATGGCTCAAAGTGGTAGAGTACTAGCTTTGAGAGCAAAAGCTCAGGGACAGTGTCCTGAGCTTTTCAAGCCTCATGATTGATAAAAATAAATAAATAAATAAATAAATAAGAAGCAATTCATTCATCTCAGCAGTCAAAATAGAATACTTTTCCAGTATATGGATTTCAGTTTGACCTCGTAAGGCCTATAAGAACATGAAACCCTCATACCACAGTGAGCACCAAGTCTCTGAGGAAGGGATTACCGTCTCACGCCTTCCTCACATCTTTCAGTGTCTTCCTTCCCCAAACTCAAAGTCTCCTCCTGCTCATGTAGCTGAAGTCTTTTTCCCCCAGTCATTTTAGTAAATATAAGAAACATTTCACAGTGTTGGAGAAAAGACACTGACTTAATAACTACAGCATAGAAACAATTCAATAGAAGTGTTAATGATTAGGCTCTGATTACCAAATTTTGGACCAGTCATGACTCATGGTGTAACTTAATATATGCATTCTTGGCAGGAAAACTGGCAAGACAGTTGAAAAACTCCCACAGCTCAGTGTTCCTAGATTGAGAGTAGAAAATGACAGCATCTTATTATGCAAGGGAACCTTTCTAGATACTCTAAATATGTAGATACACCTAAAATCAACCATTGGTAAAGCTGAACAGTACTAATTAAAGCAGAAGTTCAAAACCTTTCCATACCCTCCCATAGAGTCAAAATACCTTAGAATTTGAGACAGCAGTGGTCCAGTATAATCATATGTATTTACTATACATAATATTTATTATTTATACAATAATATACTAATTATGTACTATATACAATAATTCTATTAATACATAATATTAATACATAATATTTATTATATTTACATTTGATAGTACCATTAGTGACAGAAAATATTCTGCCTGAAAAGCTATAACACACTGCTTTTATAAGATACTTTACAATTTTAGATTTTATACATTGTGGAAAAAGTCTGAGGACTGAGATGGAAAAATATACACTTGGGATTGTCGTCTTATATTGCACACCCAGTACTAATCCCATCCATCTTTTTGCCCCATTGCCTGTATCTCTGAACATAACCTTGACTTGACTTATACAGTTTTTGGTCATGTACACCAAGAGTTTTATTTGACTATCTCAATTAAACATCCTTCTTAACCTATCCTGGCACTAGGAGAGGAGGTAGACATCAGTTGTGAGGAGCAGTGGACTCAGTCTTGCCACCATGTTAGCAGGATCTGGGCATCGGCACAGGCAATACAGACCTGATTGTAGCCATGAGTACCTCAGACTCACTGGCACTTCTTTCTTGTATTACTTTTTTTGGTTCGTGATATCACCATCTACCAGTTATCCATTCCAGGAAGCTTTCAGTCAGTGTTGCTTCTTGATCACTTACAACCGCATTCTTCCAATATTCCACTCATATGTCTTAGTTAATTTTCCCCTCACCATCATTGATTCATGCTTTTATTGGTTTCTATGCCAGAGCAGCACAAACTGGATGGCCTTGGAGTGACAAGAGATGGTGTCCCCTCCCCGAGCAAAGGCAGGGCTTCAACTCACACTATGGTTTATATGTGATTTGTGCTGGAAGTATATATCTTACTGTATTGATATTAGACCATGGGGGGCCTTTAAGAGGTAGTGCTCAAATGGTAGCGTGCAGTCCTTGAACACCGAAGGCAAGAAACAGCACCCAAGCCCTAATTTACTCCTCAGGACTGGTGCTTGCACACACATGAATGTGCACATGCACACACACACTCACACACACACACAATGCTGGAAATGCTATTGCCCAAGAATTGAGAAATGTGGACTAATATCCTCTGTATTCTGCCAGCACCTCTATTTGTGGGAAATGTGGGAGTCCAACGTACTGCCTTTCCCAATTTGTTATGGCTTGGATATTTACTGTGTCCCCAAGGCCAATGTGTGGCTGAAGGCTTGGTTGCCAGACTATGGTGCTATTGGGATGTAGTAGGACCTTTAGGAGGAAGATAAGTAATTGGATGATGTATGCCCTTGGAAGGAAATACTGAGACCCAGCTACCTTCCTCTCTCCCTTGGCTTCCTAGACAACATGAGTTTGTCTAATACTCCTCTCCCCCCCACCATGACATACTGTGCCAGAACAGGCCTAGAAGAGAACATGGCCAAGAGAGTATGGACTAAAAATGAATCAAAACGAACCTTCTCTCTTTATGAGGTGATTGGCTCAGGTCTTTTGTCACAGCGGTGGAAAGCTGACTGACATACCAGTCTAACTTCCATCTAGTCAAGAGAGAAGAGTTCTTTGAGTTTTTTTCAGGTGGCAAAAGTCTTAAGGAAAATCTCGTGATTCTTATGTCCCCTGAGAATGACTGAAGCTTGCTGACAGCTTAGGGTAAAAGAAGGCCTCTGGGAACTTTCAGCTCTTATCAGATATGGGAGAATAGCTTGCTGCTCAGTGTGGCTGACCTTGGAATTGAAGACACTTGATTCTCTGTGAAGTCTCCAGGCATGTTGTCAGTATAAAGAATATAAGCTAATATTTTTATCATCTCCTGTGGACCAAGTGCTTTTTCATCCTTTGTTTTATTTACTCTCCAGCAACCCCGAGGTGGTTGTTATCAGCGCCCCCATTTAGTTTGAGAAGCAGAGACTGAGAGAGAAGCGAAGTATCTTTTCATGGTCCCTTAACCAGAACACAGACTCCGTTCTGTGGGATTTTTAAAAACTCATGCTTTTAGCCATGCCAGATCCTTGTCATTTAATCCTTTAATTCTAGTAATACAATGTGTGAGTATATAGAATTCTATTTCTCTGGGCTTATGAAAGCCAGCCTGCCACACGTTATAATCAGAAGTTACGCTATAAAGATAAAGTGAGCGAGGCTCTCTGATCTCCAGATGGGAGGGGGCACCACATTAGCGGGGGCTGACATCTTTCTGAGTACCCTTTTTAAAAATGTATTCCATATATTTTTCTTCCCCGCCAAACTGAATCATGGCTATCTGATGGTTGATCGTTTTTTTTTTTTTTTGATAAGCTGGATTTAATATTTCTGAAATGTGATGAGAAGGGAACATGTTTGTATTTTGTTAGCCATTCTGTATTTCCTTACCCTGTACCTAGAATGAGAACTAATGTACAAATGTTTGTTTCTGTAAGAAGGCAGTCAGGGGTTATACAGGGTTCTATGGATTAAGATAAGGATTGAGGAAGGTATGAATGTACTTTTCCTCCTAGTTTATATCGGTTACTAGGAAGAAAATCAATTCCTAGTTTGTGTGTGTGTGTGTGTGTGTGTGTGTGTGTGTGTGTGTGTGTGTGTGTGTGTGTGTGTGTGTGTGTGTGTGTGTGTGTGTGTCTTGTGCTTGAACTCAGGGATTAGATGCTGTTGCTGAGCTTTTTATTTTTTTGCTCGAGGCTGGTTCTTTACCATTTGAGCCACAGCTTCACTTCCATATTTTTTAAATGGTTAGTTGGAGATGAGTCTCATAGATTTTCCTGCCCAGGCTGACTTTGAACCATAATCCTCAGATCTCAGCCTCCTGAGCATCTAAGATTACAGATTTGAGCCTCTGGCACCTGGCTGAAAATCAGTCACGTAATGTGAAATGGATTTCCAAGGCAGAGCATCAAATGTATTTGTGGACTTGTCTTTATTCAGCCACAGGAAAAAAAAAAAGAAAGAATACTTCATTCTGACTTCCAGTGCCCTTAGGAGAACGCACAGGAGGGCCTTTCCCCAGGCCACCCCAGGGTGCATGCGATCATCCAGCAACATCTCCCTCTGTGCTCTGGGGCCCAGAGACTCAGGGACCCCAGTCACAATGTTTTAGAAGAGTGTTTAGCAGAAGACTTTCTGTTGTCTAACTCTAAGGGGCATTGTATCTTGATGTCTACTGTAAGCACCTTATTTTGGTGGGGTTGGGGAACAAATAATATCTCTCCTTTTGGAAAGTGTGTGTGTGTGTGTGTGTGTGTGTGTGTGTGTGTGTGTGTGTGTGTGTGTGTGTGTGTGTGTGTGTGTGTGTGTGTGTGTGTGAATAAACTCTTGTGGGCACCACACTCTCCCATAGATGATACAAGATGAAATATAATGCCTGATTTGAAGTGCCCACCACTCCAACTTGAAAAACTCATCCTGATGTATTTGGCAGATTATCACAGGAGGTCTATCTTTCTTCCTTTTGGTGGGGTGAGGGGTCGGTCGTGGGGCTTGAACTCTGGGCCTGGGCACTGTCCCTCAGCTCTTCAGCTCAAGGTTAGTGCTCTACCACTTGAGCCACAGCGCCACTTCCGGTTTTCTGGTGGTTTATTGGAGATATAGTCTCACAGCGTTTCCTGCCTTGGCTGACTTTGAATCGCAATCTTCAGATCTCAGCCTCCTGAGTAGCTAGGATTACAGGCGTAAACCACCAGTGCCCGGCTCAGGAGGTCTTTCTTATACCTCATCCTTTGGATCATGCCAGAGTTGCTCTTCAGGGGACGTTTTTTTAACTGCACACTGACAGTGTTTACTACCTATTTATTAGGGGCTAGTTCATTGTTTCCCTCTTTAGAAGGAACAAAGGAAGTACCGTCCTCAGTTAAGAGTTGACTGGTTTCCAGATGTTTGGGAGGTTGAATCTGGAATCTATACGGAAATGTCTTGAAGTGATAGACATGACACTTACTTCTCCCGGCTAGCCCAAAGGCATGTCGAAGCCTCCTGTGGTTCATGTATAACTTGGTGTAACTGTGCTTCCTCTGCCTTCCTGGCCCCAAGGCCACTTTTTTCATCAGTCCTCTCCTGTCTCAGAGCTTCCCAATATCCTGTAGCATGTCACTTCAGAACTACTGGCAGCACAGGGTACTGGTGGCCTGGAATCCTAGCTACTGAGGAGCCTGAGACCCAAGGATCTCAGTTTGAAGCCAGCCTGGGCAGAAAAGTCTTTGAGACTCTCGTCTCCATTTAACCAGCAAAAAGCCAGGAGTGGTGTGGCTCAAGTGGAAATCACTAGCCATGAGTGAGAATGCCAAGGGAGAGCTCCAGGCCTCGAATTTAAACTCTAATGCTGCCAAAAGCCATGAGCTGTTTCTTCCCTTTTCCCAACCCATCAAAACTCTCATTCTTCAGTTGAGCTGGTCTCAGATGTTAGTAGGGAAGTATCTGATTTAACTAAATCATACTAACATGTGCATGAATGAGAGTTTCTTAATTCACATGAATTATTGAAAATGAATGCTTATTAAGTCAAGCAAGCAGAGATTATTCAGCACATAGATTAACATGAAATCCAAAGAGTGAGGATAAGCTAAGCAACCACACTTGTAATCCCAGCCCTCAGGAGGCCGAGGCAGGAGGATCAGCCTGGAATACATGAGTTTGAGGCTATCCTGTCGCAAAAGAAAAAGCAAAGGAAGTTCTGTAGGGTGCAGCATCACTGTAGAGGCAAAAGAGCCCTCATGGAGTGTGTTCTTTTTGAGATCATTCTCCAAGCCAACATGCTTTTTCAGCTTTTTGTTTCTTGTACTTTGATAAACATGAGGTTCTAGAAAAGGCTACATGCTAACAAGACATGGCAGCGATAGAAAGTCTACTGGCAGAAGTGAGGTTTGGGGAGGGTGAGGGCATCAAGTGAGGCATTAAGGCCCAATTTCAGATTTGAATTCAGTATTAGCCAGAGGGTAGTAAAGTTAGATAGCGGCCCCCACGAGGCACAGATGCCGAGCTGAAGGTGGAGGTAAAGGCATTATTGCACCAACCAGAGACCAGAAATCACAGAATCATTTGGCAATTCAGAATCTGTTGATATCTGTAGATATCAGCTCTGACTTTCCACATATATGCATCATCTCTGTGCATTCATGTTTCTTAAAGATGGGCATAAGCATTGCAGTTTTCCTAGGTTAGGAGTGTAGGGTGCAGAATCCTGATCACCTCCATGGTGGGCCTGGCAATGTGCTTTTCAGTCGGGACTCCAGAGGGCCTTCAGAGCAACACTTCTTTTACAGACCAAATTGTTTAAGTACTGAATTGAGAATATGTTTAAATTTTATGTCTTTATTAATACAGTTTTGGTGGGAGTCTTGGGGGGGGTTCCCTTTTTTGAATATTTTTAATATCTTTAAGTAGTTGTACAAAGGAAAACAAAACAGCTTATGACTACAGTGCCTGTTGATCAGTGTCACTCCCTTCAACATTCTTGACCACCTCTTCCTACCCAACCCTTCCTTCCCTTTTCTTAATTTTTTAGAATATGTATTAAAATCTTTCAAACTGGGCCACTGGTGTCTCACACCTATAATCTTAGCTGTTCAGGAGGCTGAGATGGGATGGTTCTAAGCCAGCCTGGGCGGACAAGTCCTTGAGACTATCTGTTTAAGCCCCAAACTGGAGGTGTGGCACAAGTGGTCGAATGCCAGCCCTGAGTGGGGGAAAAAAAAAAATACAAGAGAAAACTCAAGGCTTTGAGTTCAAGCCCCAGTACCAGCACAATTGAAAAAAAAAATCTTTCAGCTTCAATTTTTTCTTATAAACATTTACTTGGTGTAGTTCTTTTTTCTTATAACTTTGAAAATTCCTAATACTATAGAAACAAACTTTCTGATTTTCTTTACTAATTAATAAAGATTATTGTTAGGCGTTCCTAAATAGTAATTGGAAGTATTATATTTTGAGCGTCGGTGTTTTTAACCATTATTATCAAAACATTTATCCACCACGGTTAATATGTTCTTTTAAAAATGAAATTTGTTTCCATGGAATATGTAAAACTTCAATGTCAGCAGTTTTAACTGATTCTTAATTGTCTATGAGTAAGTTTTAAATTTAAGGTGTGAAATTTCTTAATGTTATCTATTAGAGGAAGAAGCACTTTCTCTTTGCATATAGCATGACACTAAACGATTTGTGAATTGGTTTTTTTAAAAAAAGAAAGGCTCTGCTGATAGGACTTACATAGACAATGTCAGTTTTCACTCAGTCTGTTGCCTTCACTCAGGCTACAACACATGGCTGATTTAACTTCAGTTACCTGAAATGGTAAAGGACTTGGTTGATTCACAGCTTGACCCATGCAGAGGTAGGGCTGTTCTGGGTGATTGTAGGGGACCCTTGGCTCCACTTCGATGTTTCCTTTGAGCCTCACTCTTGCCTTTTATTGCAATCTGGGCTGACTCTGCTTAGGGTTGGTACCCTGACTCCAGTAGCTCCAGGGCATCTTCCCCCCCTCCCTCCTGCTCCCCAGCCTGAGCTGACAGCACCCTGCTCAGGAAGTCAGATTCTAGGCTTTCTCTCACATATCTGAAGTAGCTCTCAACCAATGATTAGGATCAGGAGTGCCCAAGAATCTTAGAGCCAGTCAGGGAGGGCAAGGTGGTGGTATCCTGCTGATTAGCAGAGTGCACCTCTGGAGCCCTGGATGGGAACCCTTCCCTCCTAAATCATAGGGTCCCAGAAGCCAAGAATCAAAGTTTGGCCCTACAGGTTGCAGGGAAGCCCATAGACAATGATGGGATAGGGGGGGTATGGTTTGAGCCCTAATACTCTTCATTTAGTGTTGATAAAGAAAATGAGCTAGATGCTTGTGGTTCACACCTGTAATCCTAGCTACTCAGGAGGCTGAGATCTGAGGATCGTGGTAAAGAAAAGAAAATGGACACCAGCATTGGGGAAGGAATTGTTCTAGGGTAGTTGCTGGGTTCCATAGGAGTCTCTGAAACTTGTGCTTCCCACACCAGCCTTGCTGGTGGTACTCATTCATAGAGGTACTAATTGCTTGTGTGACCTCATTGTCCAGCGGCTTTTGTCTTTGCTCTTCCTGTGGCAAGTTAAACTGGGGGTCTGGGAAATTCAGAGGAGAGTGAATGTTGAAGTATGGGATGGAATTCAATAAAGATATAGATCTTGATTGTCTATTTAGGACAATTATGCAATTTGTAGAACTAATTGAAATTAGCCGAGTGCCTGTGGCTCACATCTGTAATTCTAGTTACTCAGAAGGCTGAGATCTGAGGATTGTGGTTTGAAACCGGCTCATCAGGAAAGTCCATGAGACTCTTATCTCCAGTTAATCACTAAAAGACCAGACCTGGAGGTGTGGTTCAAGTAGTAGCTACCAGCTTTGAGCAAAAAAGGAGTTCAGGGACAGTGTTTAGACCCTGAGTTTGGTACCCACAATTGGCTCTCCACTCTTACCCACTAACACTAAACTATTCTTCATAAGATGTGTTAGAATAATTTTAGACTAGAGTTTAGTAAAGGAAGAAGTCACAAATAAAGAAGTTTCATTAAAGGAAAATTTGACAATCTTTTGTTCTTTATCTATTAATTTTAAGTCTAAAGACCTTTTCAAATTCAGAGTGAAATTTTCAGCTCTTTAGATGGGAACAGTTAAGTTTTTTTTTTCTTTAGAGTTTACTTGTATAAATAATAAGAGGCTTATTGGTTGCCTCAGAAATATTTCCAAATCAAGTACTTTTTATAACATTTAGGAATTTGAATCCGAGGTTTGTTCTTCTCCATCAACCATATTTGTTAATATCCCCAGATAACACACATGCAAGCCTGTGTGTCTTATCAAAAAGCATCTATATCATGCACGCTTCCCTTCTCTTTTCTTCCCCAGGGAACAGAAAAACAAATGCATGGAAAATAAATAGCAGCATGTTACTGAGTCCCAATGCTGGCAGGTGGGGGATAATGAGGAGTTCAGAAATGGGAACAATTGCTTGGGAGTTGGGGAGAAGGAAGGGGCTCCAGAGGCTAGGAGAGACTCTGTTATTAGCAAAGTAGAACATCCCAAGAGGTCAAAGCAAGTTTGCTTATTTTTTTTTTTTTTTGCAGTTAACCTGTGGATCCCTAAAATGATTATTAGAACATGTTGTTTAATTCCAACATTTTCCTTCTTGAGTAATATTTCCTGTAGGAAATTGGCCTATAGATCACTTCTGACCCTAATGTCATCAGCCAAATCACTAGTTTGCCTTGCTATGGTTGAAATTGTTGCTGTTGTCTTTTTTTTTCTTTTTTTGGTGCCAATACCTGGGGCTCGAACTCAGGCCTTGCACTCTCATTTGGCTTATTTTACTAAAGCTGTCACTTTACCTCTTGAGCCATACCACCACTTCCAGCTTTTTTGTTTGCAAGTAGAGTCGCATGGCCTTTCCTGCTGGAGCTGGCATCAAACCATGATCCTCAGATCTCAGCTTCCTGAGTAGTTAGGATTACCAAGTGTGAGCTACCATACCCAGCTATTACTGTTGTCTTTTGGTGTGGTAGAGTGAACATGAGAATTTCAGCAATCTAAACATGACTAAAATCGAGTTGGCGGCCTTTTTAGTTGGTGTTACTTAACATTGAGTTGTTGGGTTTTTCTTAATATTTAAATGAATTTAGGATTTTAAAAAAACCTAAGAGTAAACCTAACTAACATGATAAAATAACTCTGAGGAGGAAAAAAATGAAGAGAACACTAAAGGATGGAAGACCTCTCATGTATGTACCCAATTTGGCAGAGTTAATATTGTGAAAATGTCCATATTACCAGAATCAATCAATTTAATTCAGTCCTCCTCAAAATTCCAATGATATTCTTCACGGAAACAAAAAAAAAAATCTAAAATTTACATGGAAGAGCAAAGAAGCCCAGTAGCCAAAGCCATCCTGAGCAAAATCAGCAATGCTGGAAGAATGATAAAACCTGGCCTCAGACTCTGCCTGAGAGCGATGATAACAGCACAGAAACCAGGCATGTAGACCAATGGGTGAGAACAGAAGGTCCAGACCTGTACCCCTTCATCCTCAACAGTGAGAAATAAGAGTAGGAGAAAGAGAATCTTCAGCTAATGGTGCTGGAAAGACTAGATGTCCACATGTAGAAAACTGTAACTAGATCCCTCTCTCACACCCTCTACACAATGATTCAAAAATAAATGAGGACTTTTTAATGCAAGACCTGAAACTTTGAAATAATTGCTCCAAAACACAGGGGAAACACTTCAAGATTAAGATGTTGGCAGTGATTTTCTAAATAAATGTCCAGTGAAGTTAGGCCACGAAGGACTGTTTGTAAGCCGAGTCCCACCAGCACAGCAGTTATTTTCTTTGTGGGCTAGCTGGCCCTCTGGAGCTCCTCAGTACTCCCCTGATGTGGTCCCTTCTACAGTACTGCAGTTCTGGTTTTCGGCTTTCCCAGGTCTTCCCCGAGGTACAATGTCTTCTGGCTCGTGTCCTGCACTTCCTGTCCAAGTAGTTCTGTATCCATGAGTCAGAATCCAAATTGCTTACCAGATTTCTGGGTCCCCATTGATTTTTGGGGAAATCCTCTGTCCAGTTAATAGGGAAGAGAAGCCTCTGGGATTTGGAGATAACAAAAATGTGGACGCTTCTGCCCTCTCTGGCTAAAGAAGTCTCTCCATAAATCTTCTCCCAAGATGTTTAGAAGTGCCTAAGGCTCCTTCTCCAACTTCTGCTTGCTGGACAGGATATAGAGCTCCAGTCTTATGCTTTTGACTTTGCAGAGGGCCAGTTTGTATCCTTGTGAGGTCTCCTAAGAAAGCTTTGCTTTTCTCTTTGGCTTGTAGTCCATGGAAGTTGGAGATAAGGGAGTATTTTCTCCTTCCCTACCATTTTGCGTAGTGTTCTACGATTTGGTCCTTGTGCTTCTTTTATAAATGTACAGCTCAATATTTCTGGATTACCCCTAGGCTCTGTCTGTTGTTTATTGTTGCCCTAAGACTGTAAGCCATACACCTAATACGTTTTGTATGAGCTTTGTGAAGGCTCAGGAAAGTGCTGGGGTATCTTTGAATTCCCGCCTCCTGACTCCTCACATGAGATTTTGCACAATTCTCATAGCAACTTGCTGCTAGTTTTACCTAGCCAGAAGCCTACCTTGATGTGGAAGAGATAAGATTTATAAGCCTAGCAAAGTACTTGAATATCAATTAAAAGACTGATATGGGACATTTTCACATGTTTGATGTTGTGACTGCTCAGATTTTAAGAGATTTTCGGGGTTCTCTTCTGCATAATAAAGTTCTTTTCCAAATAACTTACATATTGTAGATTCTACATGTATATTTCCACTGGTCACAAAACTAAAATTTGATCATGATTACTAGCTTTTCAGAGCCTTCCTTCATTTCCCAGTAGGCAGCTTCCTGTCAGAATTCATTTCCCATTTAGAAAATATCTCTCTGACCCACGGTTTTCTGGACACAGTTCATCCTTCACATATTGAGTCTTCCCATTGTCATCAATCCTTAGCTTCTCAGATGCCAAAAAGACATGTTTATGTTCAGAATGATAAGATCTAGCCAGAGCATTGAAAGAGAGAAACCTACCCTCCAAAAAATGCTTAAAGGATTTTGTTTGTGATTTTTATGATTTAAGAAAAAGATGCTTTTTGGTATCCATTTCTACTGTTCCTGTTTAAGAAATTATAGTTGAGATGAGATGTGCTTTATATTTTCCTCACAATCTGTGTATCGTTAAAATTCATCCTTGGTAGCGCTACAGTCTGATGCAGTTCTGTTTAGCAGGTATCTATGGAGATCCTTCTCCCTCTCCTCTCTGCCCCCACATTGTCCTAGCCTCTACAAGAGATGGTGGGGTCCAGTTGTGATTTACTGGGGAAGGGAGAACCCACTATATAAGGAAATCAAGCTGGGAAGGCATTCTCCAAGGAAGAATTTCATGATGCTGCACCTTGGGCAATTCAATAGACTTGACTTGCAAGAGGAAAAGCCATTCTAGGAAAGAGTTAGGGGGTTGGACTCAATAGGGCTTGTACTGATTCTTAGGCAAGGAAGCGACATGGCGAGAAAGGTCCCTCCCTATCAGGTGGCAGGCCGCAGGATAGAGCTGAGACTGAAGAGGCTAGTTCATGTGGAGCTATTGTAACTGGCCAAGGTCTAATTGATATGTCTGATTGCTTAGGTAAAGTAAGTGGACACATGCAGGGAAGTCCAGATCTTACAAACATTGACACAGAAACTACTGAAAATCTCTAAAGTTGATTTGATATTGAGGAATAATGTAAAGAGACTTGTATTCCAAGAAGGAAAGCATCAGCAATCGGAGAGTCAGAGCGCCATATTGGTATTAGCAGGTAATTGGAAAGAGAAGGGTAACAGGCAAAGAGCCTTCAGAAGATGTAAGTGATTAGGAGAAAGGAACATGAGGAATGGTCAAAGAAGAGCCATGAACTTCCATTTCCATGTAAAGAGAAGTGTTTTACATGACAGGAAAAACGGAGGTCAAGAGATGAGATGTCTGAGCTTAGTTCTCCATAGGAGAAGAATAAAATGTTGTCCTTTTAAACATTTCAGAGTGTGGTAGAAGTGGTCCCCAAATGGGAAAACAAAACACAAAACAAAACTCTGAGGGAGAAGAGTTTGTGTTAGCTCAAGATCCTCAGGCATTTCTAGTAATAAACTCTATTCAAGAAAATTCAGTCCTCAAGTGACTAGCGTCATGTAACAAAATGCCAGTATATTATTAATACCTGTAGATTTAAAATGTACTTGTTTCTCCACTGTAGCACAAAAACATTATTTTTACAAACCATTTGGAAATAACATTTTGATGTCCTTTGATTCTACTCTTTTCAAAATTTCATTTATCCTTCTGTGAGATTTATTTCTAGGTCATTGATTCAGATTCCAAAACTGGTGTTTTCTCTGAGCTTATTTTATGCCTACTAGACTTGAAATTCAAACATTTTCCAGCAGTAACAACTACAGTCGCTTCAAAGACATTTTTCATTTTTCATATCTGCCTTATTTTTTTCTCAGTTGATTATATCTTTTCAAAAAAAAAAAAGCCCTAGATTGATGGGCCCTGAGACAGTAGCCTGTTGTAATGACACAAGCTTTCTAGAATCGATTGAGAAATATACTTTGGCCTTGTCCTGGTTCTTAAAGACATCTTTTAGACCTAAGAGGAATGAACCAAGGAAAAAGCCTATTAGAACAGGATTCACAGCACCAAAGTGCTGTTCTCTTCTTCACTGTATGACTACAAGAGGGCAGCTTCTAGAGTTTCTCAGCTATGAAATGGGAAGATTGTATTAAAGGGGCAATTAGATCTCTTTCAAATAAAGAAAAAAAATCTTTGAATCCATGACTAGCACTAATTCTTTCATTTACTAATCAAGCCAACCACATGGTATGATTCTTTATTTAAAGATATACTGGGGAGGGGGGAGTGTAGTTGTGGAGATGGGAAGGAAGGGATGGTAGGGGAAAAACAAAGGAGGAGGCAACAATGCTTGATAAGAAATGTACTCATCACCTTGCTCATGTAAGTGTAACCCTTCTATACAGTACTTTTCACAATTAAAGACTTATTTAAAAATAAATAAAAAATAAAGATATACTGGGTGGCTGAGTATGTGGCTTAGTGGCAAAGTGCTTGCCTAGCATGCATGAAGCCCTGGGTTCCATTCCTCAGTACCACATAAACAGAAAAAGATGGAAGTGGCACTGTGGCTCAAGTGGTAGAGTGCTAGCTTTGAGCAAAAGAAGCTCAGGGACAGTGCCTAGGCCCTGAGTTCAAGCCCCAGGCCTGGCAATAAACAAATAAATAAACAAATAAATAAACAAAGATGTACTGGGGTGCTCCTCACCTGTACATCTGCCTGGGTGTAACCTCCGTCCTCCCCTCTCCCCTTGTCTGGCTGCCTCTGCTATTTTTCTACCACATTACCTGTTTTGGGGCCCAGAGTGTATCCTCAATAGCTCATATCCCTGGTACAGGTTGGGTGCTCAGTAAGTATTGATGGTAGAGTGAATATCTTATGCTGTGGTGTCGACCTTCTTGCCAGGTCTCTGGTGAAGCCTCAGAATGAATTATGATTTTAGTATCATGAGCACCCAGACACCGCACCTCCCACTCTGGTGTTCAGCCTTCTAGAAATGAGCCTATACACAGGTCATGTCATTTCTGTCATCTTATGCTCTAGGCCTAGGGTAATTTCTGGCAGGAATTAGATATACACAAAGTGTTTGTGAATAAAATACCCTTTCTTCTGTTTACAGATTTAACACCTTGGACCTTTAAAGAATAATTCTCACCATCCATATAAAATTTTGTTTTTTAATAAAGGAAATAAATTATTTAGGCATCCAGTTCTAGCAAAAACAGCTCTGATTTTAATCTAATGATGATAGCTTTCCTCTTTTTTTTTTGCCTAATTTTTGTAGCTTTCTGAGAAGTTACTTGCTTTCATTATCACAACCTTGCCATTGACCTTGTTTGAAACTGCTGCTTAAGAAGAACACACACTTTGTTTTCATGTAAATCTAGTGTTTTTAACTCTAGTCTCTTGAGGTGAGGTCATAATGTGTCTTCCACTTCATTGCTATATATATATATATATATATTGTATTTTTCAGTTCCATGAGAAGACATTAAGAGTGTGTGTGTGTGTGTGTGTGTGTGTGTGTGTGTGTGTGTGTGTGTGTGTGTGTGTGTGTGTGTGTGTGTGTGTGTGTGTGTGTGTGTGTGTGTGTGTAGTGGGGCTTGAACTCAGGGCCTAACATTCACTTAGTTTTTTCACTCAATGTTGTTCCTCTACCATTTGAGCCACATCTCTACTTTCAGCCTTTTGATGATTATTTGGAGATAAAGGTCTCTTGGATTTGTCTACCTGGACTGGCTCTGACCCCTGATTCTTTTATCTCAGCTTCCTGAGTATCTAGAATTATAGTTGTGAGCTACTGGTGTGTGGCTGAAAGAACTGTTTTTTGAGAATACAAAAACCTATGGCTGGGGCTGGGAAGGTGGCTCGGTGGTAGAGTGCTTGCCTTGTGTAAGTATGAGGCCCTGGGTTCAGTTCCTCAGCACCATATAAACAGTGGCACTATGGCTCAAGTGGTAGAGTGCTAGCCTTGAGCTGAAGAGCTGAGGGACAGTGCCAGGCCCAGAGTTCAGGCCCCATGATTAACCCTCCTCCCCCAAAAAACACCTATGGCTGATACCCTGATGGCCTGTTATCTATCACTAAATAACTAATGCCCTGCTCCTTAGCTAGTTAAAATAATAAGTGTTGGGTATCTCCCATTTATTGAAGGGCAGGGATCTGGGCATGCTGAGTTCAATCATCCTAGATCCTGTCTCTCAGGCATGCCTGGGGCTGGAGGATTAGTCTCCAATGTATGCCCGGTTGACCCTGTTCCCTTATCACATGGCCTGCTTGTTAGGACTGCTCAGTGTCTTCTCAGCCTGGTGGGTGGGTTTCTCCAAAAGGTAAATGATCTAAGAGAGATAGCCTCGAGGAAGCCCTGTGCCCATATTTAGGGATGTAAGTACATTCCTTTTAAAGGGAAGAGCATAAAGAATCTATTTCTCAGCGAGGTACCCATGGCATACATTGTAATCCCAGCTACTCAGGAGGCTGATATCTGAGGATCACAATTCAAAGCCAGTCTGAGAAAAAAAGTTTGTGAAACTTTTATCTCCAATTAAGCACCAGAAAACCAGAAGTGGTGCTGTTGCTCAAAGTAATAGGGTACTAGCCTTGAGCAAAGGAGCTCAGGGACAGCACCTAGGCCCTGAGTTCAAGCCCCACAATGGACAAAAGAAACAAACCCACTTCTCTGATACATGGAAGTAGAAGCTAGAATTAATTTAGAAATATATAAACAAACACTCCAGGGTGGTATACAAGCAAACACAAATCTACTATACTAACTGAACTATGGTAGATTAAGGAGAAAGCTCAGATGATGTAATTCTTTAAAAAAGTGAAGTCATAGTCCAACAAAATTAAACACCAGGAAACAAGTACTCAAAAGGGGGAATCAATGAATGAAGAGAGAGAAAGGGGCGAGAATGCAATCATAATATTCCATGCATATCCTCTACAATTAAGAAAATTGGAGGAAAGGATGGATTTTGGGGGTGGGATGAGGAAAGCAGTCACAGCAACTGAGACGTATTCTGTTCTTAAACTGCTTTGTGAAGTGACAACTCCATTGTAAAATGGCTTAAAGATCATACAAACATTTTTTAAAAAGAATCTATGGCTATAGTTTCAGACATCCAGAAATTCTAATGTAAAACACTGTCCACTACCTCAGCTGTTCTGCCCAGGATCTAAAGCATCTATGATCCAAGTCATTTGTTTACTTCTTTATCCATGACTAGAAATCGTATACCAGACTTTCTGGGTTCTACTTTATTACTTCTAGTGTCTACTTTGTTTTTATTCTCTTGTCTAAGTTAATGAGCTACAGTGGTAAAATACATGAAGTGTTAGAATCAAAAGATGTCATTTTTTTTTTCTGTCTGTGTTCCAGACTACAAACTTTTCCTGTCTAGCCTACCATTCAGGATTTAGCCTTTCTGCAAAACCTTCTTAATGAAGGAGGGGTAGTTGGGGAACCTCTTAAGCAATCTGTCCAGTTTCCAAATGAGTCCATGAATATCAATTGCATAAGGTTCTTGTTTATATGATTATAAGAGCAGGCACAAGGAATTCCTGATCTGCAAAAGACAGGTAAACTAGAGTTTCTACCAAAAAACAGAACCTGAGACCATCAGACATTTCATTGTCAGTATGAAATATGAGCTTTCAGAGACACAGAGAAAGACCAGGTCACTAACAAGCAGCTGTAAACCCAGGACTTGGGGGAGGAAGGTGGCAAAGAAATCAACAAAAAGATGTTTATTACATGAACCAGGCATCAGGCTGGTTCATTTTGGTTCTTGCCTGCACCTTCAGTCCCATCAGCCTCTCTGCTTTCATGCAACTTGATCTTAGTGTATATCTTGTCATGCTGTTACAAGTTTTGGTCTGTATCTCCCAGCCCTACTAGGAGAGCTAAAGGACAAAGCTATGTCTTGTCTGTTGGAATTTCAGATGTCTAGAGCAATACCTGGCCCTTATTTATTAGTATCATTTGCTATTGAATTTAAGAAGCCCATATGTTAACAGCATTACCTTCTTTTTTCTCTGAAAGTAAGCTACCAGTGAGAGGAGTGGTGACTTGACTTGTAACCCCACAATTAGTAAGTTTTGGATTCAAACTCATGTCTCTCTTGCTACTTCAACTCAGATGCTGCCAGGAAGGTACTGTTGGAAGGAAAGCCCCATCCTTGTAGATCTCAAATTGGAGAAATTACTTAGGAGGTGTTTGTGGGTTTGCCCAGAATGTATCATTACAGTTTAAGAGACTATCACAAGGAAGTCTTTGATTGGATCAAAGCATCCTTGAAATTAAGCTGGTTTTTGCAAGCCATAGATCTGGATTGACATTCAAAATTTACAAAGACCATCTACAAACGGGAGTAGAAAAACAAATGAAATGGGCAAAGGAAGCACCTGAGTAGACATGCAAAAAGGACACAAAATGGCCATCAAGTCCATAGAATGATGTCAGAGAAATACAAATTAGAACCACTGACATACCGTCTCACCCCATTAGGAGGGCTGTTGTCAGAAAGTCAGTGATTTCCAGCAGTGATGGTGTGAAGAAGAGCAAACTTATGCACTGTTGGTGGGAATGAAGGGTGGTGCAACCATTATGGAAAACAGTCGGGAGATAGGTAGAGAAATTTAAATAATGTATTCTGAATTCAGGAAATGAAATCATCACCTCACCAATGTTCCCATGTTCATTGCAGCATTACTCACAGTCCCTTATCACCACTTACATGTCCACTGGTAGAATAAACTTTGGTGTGTATGTCCACAGAAGGAACATTATTAAGCCTTCAAAAAGAATGCAGTCCTGCCATTTTCTATACTGTGCATGG
The DNA here is from genome assembly GCF_024711535.1 of Dipodomys merriami. NCBI lineage: Eukaryota > Metazoa > Chordata > Mammalia > Rodentia > Heteromyidae > Dipodomys > Dipodomys merriami. The sequence goes on from NW_027206069.1 coordinate 10,884,182, forward strand.
GTCTGGAGAACATTGTGCTAGGTGAGATAAGCCAGTCACAGAAAGAAGAGTACGACACGATCTCACTCATATGTGAAATCTAAAAAAAGAAAGAAGTCAGGTATTTAGAGATAGAGAATAAAACAAAGGCTATCAGAAGTGGGATGGGGTACAATAGGAAATGGGGAGATGTAAATCAAATCACACAATCAAATGAAACATCTGTTCAATGAATAGATAGATAGATACATAGACACATAGATACATAGATAAATAGCCCATAACATCATGTTGTATTACATGTTTTTTTCCTTCTTGGCAGAACTGAGGTTATTTAAACTCAGGGTATCATGGTTGCTAGGTAAGTGTTCTACTGCTGGGTGAGGCCTCCAGATCATCTCCTATTCCTTGGGTCTTGGGGGTTGAACTCTGGGTCTGGGCGTAGTCCCCCAGCTCTTCAGCTCAAGATGAGCATTCTACCACTTGAGCCACAGCACCATTTCCAGGTTTCTGATTATTTTTATTGGAGATAAGAGTCTCATGGACTTTCCTTCCCAGGCTGGCTTTGAACCATGATCCTCAGATCTCAGCCTCCTGAGTAGCTAGGATTACAGGCATGAGCCACTGGCACCTGGCCCATCTTTTTTTTTTTTTTTATTAAAAGGAAAAAAGAAAGCTGGACAACTAGCTGGACTATTCACCAACAAAAAAGGATTTTTGATGTTAATCAGTGTTCGTCTTCCTCTAAACAGCATACTACAATTTCCCAGTATTTAAAATGCTAAAGGAAAAAGAAAACCTCTTTTTCTTATTCATTTTTCTAATGATTCTACCTTGGAAATTGAACATGGTATTTAAATTTGAATTTGGAGCTCAATAATTGAGCTTGTATGTCAGACCCCTTGGCCAAACTCTTGGGAGCTCCTAATCACAATAAAAAGAAAGACAAAGCCTATGTGAGCAGATGTGTTCAAATGATGCTTGCTTTCTGTACTCACTGGCCTGTGGTGAGGCAGAATGAGACAGGAGGAATATGGCAGAGTTCAGGGCGAATCCTAGGCCTCTGGTCTGTGCCTCTGAGTGAATCGTGGCTTCATTCAGTATGACAAGGGGCACAAAAGGAGAAACAGGTGTTGGGCTGGTGGTAATGTCAACATGGCAGGTGTATTTTAAGTATAGAACGGTTACAGGTGTTCTGAACCATAATGGGTATAAGGGTGGTGAGGTAAGAAGGTTCCCAAGATCTCAGGGTCAGCGTCTGGATCTTAGGCATGTGTTATGGTATGGATAGGAAGGGGAGCCCTCCCCCAAAAGACTCAAGTAATGAAAAATTGGATCCCAGCTTGTAGGTGATTCAATCATGAGGGCTCTGACACAAGCACTGAGTTCATCCACTGATGGATTCATAATTTGCTGGCGTTATTGTGAGGTGGTGAGAAGTGGGGCCTCTTTAGAGAAAGTAAGTTGGAGTTATACTGTTGAAGGGTATCCTCCCCCTCCCCCTCTCCCCCTCGCTCCCATCCTCCTCTCCCTCTTTCCCTCCCTTTATCTCTTCCTATTTCTCCTTCCATCTTTCTCCATTTCTCTCCCTCCCTATTTCCTTCTCTCTCCATCTCTCCATTTCTCTCTCTCTCCATCTGTCTCCATCCCTGTCTCTCCATCTCTCTCTTCATTTCTCTCTCCTCTGCATCTCTTTTTCTCTGTGTGTGTGTGTGTGTGTCTCTCTCTCTCTCTCTCTCCATCTCCACCTCTATATCTCTGCATCTTGGCTGTCATGTCCTCCCTGCCATGACATTGTTCTTTGTCTGCGTGGCCAAAAACAATGGACCCAGTAGCCAATCATGGACTGAAACCTCAGAAACCGTGAGCCAGAATAAGCCTGTCTTCTTTTTAAGTTGTTTCTCTCAGGTATTTGTCACAGCAATGAAAGTCTGATGAGCACAGCTGGTGTCTGATGATGTTAGTTCATGAAACATTGATGGAGAAAGGAGCAGGAAGATACAGGCAGTCTTTCCTGGTTAGGAGCTGCCCTTTTGGGATCTCTGCTGCTGTTTTTATATCTCGTGTCCTGAAACAATGAGCAACAATCACTAGTGGACATAATCCTTTAAGATGAGGATATCTTCCCATGGCTTCTCCAGGCTACTCCACAGAGCTTGCGTCTAATGATCATTTGGCAATCTTAATGCCTGCCTTTTAATTGCTTTTGAAATCTAACTTTATTTCTTTTTAATAGCGAACCACACATTCATGCATTTGTTTTTCATTATTTGGAGAATATTAGTTTCTGTGATCAAACTCATGTAGGTAATGCTATATGTGTGTGTGTATGTGTGTAAAGATATGTGTGTGTGTGTGTGTGTGTGTGTATATATATATATATGTCTGCATATGTGTGTATATGTATGTGTTGTGTGTGCCGGGCCTGGGGCTTGAACTCTAGGTCTGAGTGCTGTCCCTGAGCTTTTTTGCTCAAGGCTAGCACTCTACCACTTGGGCTACAGCTCCACTTCTAGCTTTTTTTTTTTTTTTTTTGGTAGTTTTTGTTGAAGATTAAAGTCTCACAGACTTTCCTGCCCCAGTTGGCTTTGAACCATGATCCTCAGATCTCAGCCCTGAGTAGCGAGGATAATAGGTGTGAGCCAGTGGCACTTGGCTTTGGGCTTTATTTTCTAATAGAACTGTGGTTTGGCTTTTCCATGGATGTTTCCACAGATAGTTGTCATGAGATCTCCCCGATTAGTCACTTGCTTTCTGGCTCTGAATTATTTAAAATTTTCTCTCTGCCTCTGTGTCTATTCAGAGTTATCTTAAGATGTGACACATTTAGCTTTTATTGCAGACTGAAAGTTCCTATTTTTTATTTGCAGCTTATCCTCTTTTTTGTGGTACTCTGGGAGCATAATTAAGATGCCTGGCTTTACTTCTTTCTTACAAATATCGCCTCACTATTCTGTCTTTAATTAGCTGAAATCATTCTCGTGTAAACAAATAACAATTGCAGACTATACAACCTACTTTCTGTTGTTGTGAGGATTTAAGTGCATCCATTGTGTGTGAAATTCATCTTAAAAAACACTAGCTGTGACATATTTTGTCATTTTGTATGATGCCAATGGAAAACAAAGACTCATTTTTGCATTTTTATTCTTGTGAGACCTTTTTTATTCTAATACTCATTTTTGGAACCAGTGTGGCAGGTAAAGTAGAGACAAGCCTTGGAGTCACACTGAGTTGGAAACTTCAGCCTAGTGTCACCTTGGATAAATTGCTTAATCTCTGTATAGGTATCCTGTATATGAAATAAGGATTGTGGGCTGGGCAGGGTAGCTGCTGTCTGTAAGACTGACTACTAAGGAGGCTGAGGCCAGGGGATTTCTTGGGCCTAGGAGTTTAGGGCCAGCCTGAGCAACATAGCAAGACATTGTCTCTTAAAAGAAAATGAAGAGCTGGGTGCCAGTGGCTCATTCCTGTAATCCTAGCTATTCAAGAGGGTGAGATCTGAGGATCACAGTTCAAAGCCAGCCCTGTCAGGAAATTCCCTGTGAGACTACTACCTCTGATTAACCACTCAAAAACTTAAAGTGGATCTGTGGCTCAAAATGGTAGAGCACTAGCCTTGACTCTGAGTTCAGGCCCCACAACTAACCAGAGAAGAAGGAGAAGGAGAAGAAAAAGAGGAAGAAGAAGGGGAAGGGGAGGAGGAGGAAAAATAGGAGGAGGAGGAGGAGGAGAAGGAAACAAGGGTGATGATAATAGTTGTCTCTTTGTGGGTTATACACATTGGTCTGCATTCAGTGCTGGTGACCTGGGACTGGGAAGGTGGCTCAGTGGTATAGCGCTTGCCTTGCATGCATGAGGCCCTGGGTTTGATTCTTCAGCACCACATAAGCAAAAAGAAAAAAGCCGGAAGTGGCACTGTGGCTCAAGTGGTAGAGCGCTAGCCTTGAGCTGAAGAGCTGAGCGCCCAGGCCCAGAAATCAGGCCCCACAACCGGACCCAAAAACAAAAATGCTGGTGACCTTTTTTATATAAGAGAAGGGTTCTTAACTAGTTCCCCAGATTAAAGGGAACTTCCAGCTGCTATGCCAGGCTTTCTAGAGAACATCCACAGCAAACTGAATACTTGTGACAGGCACCTTTTTAGTATGCTTATGCATTTCCACATCAACCTAAACCTGTTCGTGTTTCTTGTTGATGTTTATTCCCAATCTATTTATATCAGTTGAACTCATTATTATGATGATCATAAATTGTACTTAACTCTTAGGCAAGCAGATGAAATATAAGTGCCAAAGCCAGCTGCTTTTCTTCTGCAAATGTTAACTTGGGAATTTGGGTAAGAGTTAACAGATGACTAAGGTAAAGTTCCTAGGATAGTCAAATTCATGGAGACCAGAAGCTGCATGGCAGCTACCAGGGGCAGGAGAGAAAGTAAAATCGGGAAGCAATTGTTTAATGGGTCCAGATCTTTAGTTGTGTACTGGGTGTGAACCTGGAGATAAACAATTGTGTTGTGTATATACACTACAAAAGTACTTAATGTGACTGTGCACATATGAGTCAAGGTGATACATTTATGTCACTATGGATTTTACCACTTTAGCTATGGGTAAGATAACATTTCAAGATTGGGAACAGGAATAAAGTATCCAGAGGTATTCCCCATCTGCATTATGTTTCAGTGGTCTTTAAGGGTTTAAAAAAAATTTTGTAGGAAAGCACAATAAGCAGTTCCAACTCGTATTTTAGGTGTCTATGCATGGCAGAGAACGAGGTCTGCTTTCAGTAGATCAGCCCTCAAACTCCTCACAGATCCACATTCCAAAGGGGGGGAAATGTGTGTGTGTGTGTGTGTGTGTGTGTGTGTGTGTGTGTGTGTGTGTGTGTGTGTGTGTGTGGTGTGTGTGTGTGTGTGTGTGTGTGTGTGTGTGTGTGTGCAGTTTAAAATTAAATACCTAAACACACTCTGAGATAGAGACCACCGCAATTTTCCCTGTTCTCTGTTGACCAGACATTCCAGGGAGAGGGGCATAACCTTGAGCAGGAGGAGCAAGGTCATTGCCTTTGGCTGAAAGCTGTGAAGTGGCAGCAGGGGATTTCTAGCAGCTGGGGGGTCTGAGAGATCCAAGGGGTCCAACAGGTTCCATGACTGAGTGTATTTCCCTCTTGCGAAGAGACTTTGAAATAAACTGTTGGCTCTTGGTTCAGATTGCTTCTGATGGAGCATCTTCACTGTTTATACCCAATCTTCTGAAGGCTTCCTTGCCTTTGATTTTCCTTATATACAACAGTTAGTCCATTTGCAATATACCAACCATTGTGCTCTCACCATAGTCAAAAGATGTGTCTATGTATGTGAGTCCCAAGTGATGACAGAGCTCCATCCATGTCAAATACTTTCCAGTATGTATGTTGACATTCATAAGACTAACCTCAGATTTTGCTTAAGAAAGGTATCTAAAGTCCCTTTTGGCATTTGATGATACAATTTCTCTCTCTCTCTCTCTCTCTCTCTCTCTCTCTCTCTCTCTCTCTCTCTCTCTCTCTCTCTCTCTCTCTCTCTCTCTCTCTCTCTTTCCCTCCCTCCTGGTGCTAATCCTTGGGTTTGAACACAGGGTCTGGACACTGCCCCTTACCCTCTTTTGTTCAAGGCTAGTGCTCTATTTGTAGAGCCACAGCTCTCTTTGTAACTTTGTGATAGTTAATTGGAGATATGAGGCTCACAGACTTTCCTGCCCTGGTTCCCTTTGAACTGTGATCCTCAGATCTCAGTCTCTTTAGTAGCTAGGATTATAGGCATGGGCTACCAGTATCCAGCACTCTTCATTTTTTTAACATCCTATCTTTAGATTATCTTTGTATGAAGAATTTTCCATCTAGTATATCAGTGCATGAATACAATGCATCTTAATGAATATTACTTCCGCCATCTTTCTCTCCCGTGTCTCCCAACTCTACCCATTCCCCCGCTACCTGGTTCCATTTTCACATATATATGTTAAACATTGTGACTGTATTCACCAACAATCTTTGGATCATGGTTCCCAAGACCATAGCCGATCATAAGGTTGCCCAAATTTACTTTTAGATATTCCCTTCCAATTCTTCCAATAAGGAACACTGTATTATATGGTCACTTTTGTCTTTTTTCTTGTCAGATACCAATGTGCTTTTCCTTTCTCTGAGCCCTCAAGTTGTGAGTGCTTCAGGAGAAGCCAAGACCCCCTTTTGCTAGTGTGACTGACCATAAATGCAGTACAACAATCCCATGATTTCTCTGCAGGGTCTGTTTTCCTTCGGCATGTTAGCCTGTGCTGACCTTTTAGTGGGAATACTATTGTCTCATTTATACTTAGCCCTTCATTTAGCCAAGTTTTGTTGTTTTCCTTGGTTTCAAATTTTATCTCTTTATGCAAACTGAGAACTGAAGCCTTTCATTTGACTTGTGATCTTGCACATTCTGGAAGCTCATACATGTAATTGTGGAACAAATAAAGCAGCTGGAAGAAATCGTTCCTGAACAAAACCCAAGTGGGGCATTTGGAGTTGGGCCAAGATTTCAGCCGCTACAGAAGGAGATGTAAAAAGGCCGCCTATGTTACAAAGCCAACAAATCATTTCTGGCCCAATAAGAATGTCCTTCAGGCCATGAGGCTAGAGGGTAAGGAGTTTTGTACTTTAAACTGTCTCATCACAAAATAGAGTGTTGGGTGGAGCCCACCCTAGTCTCTACCTCAAGTTAATTCCTGTGATAAAACTCCAGGTAAAAAAGAACATGGAGTAGCAGATTGAAATTTGGAGGCTGTTCAGGCTGAATCCATAACCCCTCCCCACCCTTCCCCTACCACTAAACTACACTGTGGTCCTAGGCAAGATATGGGCCCACATTTCCCATCCCAAATGAGGAGTTATTATAACACAAACTTAGTTTTAAGGAATCTCAAGATGTTAGGAAACAAAGAACCAGGAATAAGTAAAGCCCTGTCAAATGAAGTCTAGTGTTTATATCCTCCTTTTAGAAGAGGAAGTTAAATGTTCTTCAGGGAGCCAACAATTAAATAAAGCCTCTCTGGACATTTTTGACATGACTGGTTATTTTCTATGTATATGAAATCTGAGTTTACATGTACAAAAGCCAAAGATTGGAAGGACTGGATTTTTAAAAAAATAACGTTAAGGAGTGTCCCAATTGTTTGTCAATGCATTCTGGCAGTAGTGACCAATTCTTGGCCTGTATACCAATGCCTCTTAAACTTTAGATGCAGAAGACTCACCTGTAGAGTTTGGGAAAGAATGGCTCATATTTTACCAAGGGGAGGTGAGTGGAGCGAGTACATTGAACATCTTTCTGGTCCTATTCTCGGAGTTTCTAATTCAACAGATATTGTGGTGGAGCCTGAAATGTTGGCATCTTCTCTGGAGTTGTGACTCAAGTGGTAAAGTACCCACCAAACAAGTAGAAGGCCTTGAATTCAAATCCCAGCATCACCCCTCAAAACACTCTCTTGCAACTTGCTACATCACAAAAAAAAATGATATTGATGTACAGAGTACACAATGTGAGATGCTCAGAATGGACCAGGCAAAGAAAACACAACCAGGTCCATAAAGCAGGTGCAACTTGTATTGGTGCTATACTCAAAGATGATGCTAATCACACTGTATCAGTGCAAGTAGATGTGCCACATGCATGTGGCTAAGAGGCATTTAAGAGAACACAAATGCAAAGGCATAGAAAACTGAAACTACATGACAGCTCCAGGGCCACAGAGTTGCTTTACCAGAACAAAGACACATGACTGTTGGGAAGGAAGAGGACCTGTGGCAAGGAGATGGCAATAAGTAGCTAGATCAGTGATCAGAAGAAAGGAGCGATGTGCTCTGAGGAGTTCAGTTGTTTTCCTAATGTGGCAAAGAGAAATCAGTTGTCAAGAAGGTAAAGTTAGCCAGGCGCCAGTGGCTCACGCCTGTAATCCTAGCTACTCAGGAGGCTGAGATCTGAGGATCGTGGTTTAAAGCCAGCCCGGGCAGGAAAGTCCGTGACACTCTTATCTCCAATAAAACCACTAGAAAACCGGAAGTGGTGCTGTGGCTCAAGCGGTAGAGCGCTTGCCTTGAGCCAAAGAGCTGAGGGACAGCACCCAAACCCAGAGTTCAAGCCCCATGACCGACAAAAAAAAAAAAAAGAAGGTAAAGTTAATAATAACATTGAATTCAGGAAAATACAATGTAGTAAATCCCAGATGTGGAAATGTGGCTTGGGTGATAGAGCACCAACTGTGAGCAAGAAAGCCAAGCAGGTGCAAGACCCGAAGTTGAAGCCCTAGTACCAGCAATGTAGTCAACCCAATAATCTTGCTGAAATCACACATTGGTTGAAAGTTAATCTCTTGAGTATTTGTTTTCTCTGTCCTGCTCATTTTTTATAGCATGTGACCATTTTCATGTTCTTAAGTAGTACTTATTTTTTACTACTTATTACTTATTTCATGTTACTTTCCAAGTTGTTTTTCTGTACCAGCCATCCTTGTCTAAATCTATTGTATTAATGAACCACTAAAATGCCCAGGTATTAACAAAGTATCTTACTGAAAATATGGGAGGGGGAGTGTTAGTTACAGAAGCAATGTTTGTTTATTACAGAAGCTATAGAGACAAGCAAACAAGCTTCAATCCCATTTACATTTCAGAAATCACTGCTGAAACCTCTAGACTAACTTTTTAAATCCTTTTCTGAGTATATCTTCATTCTTCCCTACCAAAATAGGATTATGAAACATATGTCTTGAACCCAGCATTGTCTGTCTAAGCAATCTGTCAGTTGTTGGCTGTTGGAACTATCCCAACCTAATTCCCATTGTTGGACATTTAGTCCCATGCTCAAGCTGGAAGCTGAGGAACAGGAGCCATCCTGGCAGACACAGGGGGGTGGAGCTATGGACATTGTGGTGGAAGGAATGCTGGGACACAGGCCAAGAGAGAGGAGGAACAGGAAGATGTGTGCTAAGTCTGGGTCATGGAGAGTGAAGGCTGATGGGAGTGGGGGCAGGTGAGATCAAAACTTCAAAACTAATAGCATATGGTCAGACATCCTGGGACAGAAGTGATCTAAACTAAGTTAAGGCCAGATACAGGTGGCTAATGCCTGTATTCCTAGCTTCTCAGGAGGCTGAGATCTGAGAGTCCACGAGACTCTTAATCTCCACTCAACCAGCAAAAAGCTGGAAAAAGAAGCATGGCTCAAATGAGAGAGCTCTAGCTTTGAACAACAAAAAAAAAAGCTAAGAAACAGCATCCAGGCCATGAGTTCAAGCCCCAGAACCAGCACCAAGACATAAATAAATACTGAAGGAATATTGTCATAGCCAAGCAAAGCACCTGGTAAGCACAGGGAAGTGTCTGGAATCTAGGCTTGTCTGCCTTTAGAATCCACTCTCTTACATGCAGTATACATGCAGGGTCTCCTCTGCAGACAGACAAGCCAGATGGAATCAACTGGTGAACCAAAGTCTTTGGTGCCTGAAATTGTTGGTATGTTGAGGTCAGACAAGAAGATCTATGGAATGAAAAAAGCAGAAACAAGGATGCGGCCCTGGATCACTGGTAGCTAAAAGACAAGACTTTAGAAAACAAGTGAATGGAGACTGGGAAGGTGGCTCAGTGGTAGAGTACTTGCCTTGCATGTATCAGGCCCTGGGTTTGATTCCTCCACATAAGCAGAAAAAGCTGGAAGTAGTGCTGTGGCTTAAGTGGTAGAGTGCTAGCCTTGAGCTGAAGAACTGAGGGACAGTGCCCAGGCCCAGAGTTCAGGCCCCATGACCTACCAAAAAAAAAAAAAAGGAGGGGCTGGGAAGGTGGCTCAGTGGTAGAGTGCCTGCCTTGCATGCATGGGGCCCTGGGTTCAATTCCTCAGCACCACATAAACAGAAAAAAAAGCCGAAGTGGCACTGTGGCTCAAGTGGTAGAGTGCTAGCCTTGAGCTGAAGAGCTGAGGGAAAGCGCCCAGGCCCAGAGTACAGGCCCCACGACTGGACCCAAAAAAAAAAAAAAAAAGGAGAAGGGGGGGAAGAAGAGGAAGAGGAGGAGGAGAAGGAGGAGGAAGAAAACAAATGAATGATCCATAGTCTTCAACACCACCAGGAGATGGCTACATGTAAGCACTTGAAGATCCCTTGGATTTGGCAATAATGCAAACATGGAGAGTTCACGATGGCAGTATGAATGAAATAGTAGGGACAGAGGCAGGCCCTGAGGTCAGAAGTAAATTGGCAATTAGAAAGTAGAGCAAAGCCTAGCTTCTAAGAAGGCTGAGATCTGAGAATCAAAGTTTGAAGCCAGCCTGGACAGCCAAATCTGAGTCCAGTCTCTTATCACTATAACAAAAAGCCAAGTAAGTTTAAGCCCCAGTATGCGCGCACGCGCGCGCGCGCGCACACACACACACACACACACACACACACACACATGAGAAAGTAGAGAAAACTGGTGTGAACTATACTGTCTTGAAGAATGAAAAAAAAAAAGTGCCATGGAATCTAGAAAGATATCTAAGAATATATCTGAAGGCCCAGGTTCCTTTCTTCTCCTAGGAAACATATGGCTTGTGCTTACAGAAGTGTAATGCTGTCATTTCAGACTTACTGCATACCAGCATTGCTAAGCACTTTATACAGACCATCTCTCTCCAGTCTTACAATAAAAGTTCATAAAATGGGTCTCCTTTCTGACTCTATTTTATACACGAGGTCTCTGAAGACTAGAGAGGTTAAGCCTCAGGTCACCCGGCTTGTAAGTGATGGGACCAATATTCTAATCTGGACCAGTGTGCATGCATTGCCCAGATCCTATGAAGAACTGTTACTCGGTGGCCATGAGACCAAGTGTGTTCCTGTTTGTGAAGAAGGGGAGTAGCTGCACTGAGGATTCCTGGCCCCGGGGACCTGCCAGTAGAATGGGGAGTCCTCATGGGCTTTTGCTTTCTTATTGTCCATCTTCAGCCTTTTTCTACAGAGCAGAGACTTGTGGTATCTCCTAGAATTCCATCACAGTGCTGCCTTGCACTGTTGGGACAGCATGAGACATCTTTTCCAAGTCTCCCAGACCTTCCTGGGCTTTCCTTGAAGAAAGGCACACAGGACATTTTTCCATTCTGTATCTGATTCTTCAACCATTGGGAGGTTATTTCCCACATACAATCCATGGCTAGAGTGCAAGGGAGTTGTACCAATGTGAAAACCCAAATTCAAGACACTCACAAAAGGGATGTAAGAAAAAGTATACAAGGAGAAGGAAACTTCTTTCATGATTTAAGAAATGAATTAATAAGGTAACTTGAAAATCATATTACTCTGGTTCTAAATTAGTTTGTTATTTGCTGAAAGCTATTTTCAGAAAATGATATGTTTAACTTGTCCTGTGTACACCGAAGTCTAACTTTTTAATTAAACAATGCTTTTGCCAAGGTCTCCCCCTTGCATGGACTCCAGATGCATATTCAGAAAGTACTGTGTGAATAGCAGTGGATGAGCACACAGCCAACTAGTCAGTCTGTGTACTCACTTCAGCGACTGCCACTTGACCAGATGAAATCTTGTTTTCACTCTTTCCCTAGACTGAAAGATTGTTTCACCTAGTCTCACAAGCTGTAAGACAACAGAAACAGTTGTACTTTATATTCTAGCTAGATATATTCCTAAGCAATATTAATTGATTCCAAATCTCTAGTTGTTCAATTGATACAAATTGATTCTGATCATTATAATTCTATAGCACTGCAGCTTTATAGCTATAAGGCTAATTGCTATAAATCTCCTTCCCATTGTCTCTGTCCCCCCACATTGCAAGACAGTACTAGTGGGAGGTGCACCCTGGCAGGTCACCTCACAGTGGTCCAGAAAAACAAAATACCAAGGAGAGCTTACCTTGCTCTTGATCAGATCATGGGGCCTGAAGCCAGAGAGCTGACGTGGAAACACAGGTCCCAGAATTAACAACAAAAGTGAAGCCGGGAAAATTTAGTTCCATAGAGATATTTATTAAGGCCTAGGTGTTAACTCTTGGGCTTGAACCACAAGTATGTGTTGGATGGAAAGTTGGAGAGCAACAGGAAGCAACTGGGCAGCTGGAGAGGGAAGAATGGGGGTGGGATTAGCCGTGCAGAAGATGCTCAAGAGAGATTTCAGATCAGGAGGCCCATGATCCAAATTGCTTGCGACAGATGGCCTTCCTGGTGTTAGTCATCTTCCTAGAAATGCTGTACGTGTGGACTTTGTATGACCAAAACCTTTTCCTATCATGGAGATAACGTTTACCTTGCTCCCCTCTGTTGGCATCTGCATGGATGGCACAAAATCAGAAGCAGGTAAAGTTGTCTGGGTTACTTCACTGAATTGAGCCGTGTCAAGACAGTTGGACCGAACTACTGTAGTTTTTCCCTTTCCCACACAGAAAGAAGGCTCCATTTCATATAAGAATGTGTTGGATGAAGCAAAAGAATTGATTAGCTCCTCAAATGCTCATCTTTGGAGTATTCACATGCCATTCTGATCACCTTCCGTGGTCTCATGTGTATCTCCAGGAAAACTGTGTCAGCATGGCCTTCGTGAGCTCCCAGCCGGCCTCCCCTTTGCGGAGCACTGTCGTGACTGACAGACTGCCGTGGCTCGGACCATGGTAATTTGGTGGACATTTTCTCAGAAGTGAATGAAATAAGCCTGTCATCTCAAGAAAAAAAAACAGCTGATAGAATTTGTTGCCAATGACAGAATTTGAGCTTTCAAGTGATAATTAGAATTTGGGAAGCTTGTATTTCCTCTGGTGAACTTGACAGTTTCTCAATAAAGACTTTTGTGATGAGTTCAGTAGTGATATTAACAAACAGCATGTTTTTATATTGTGTAAGGAAATGTGTTAGCATTTAGAAGATCTATAACATGAATGAATACCTATATTTCAATGTCCAGCGTATGATGTTACAGAAGCTACACATCTTGGTTAGGTGAAAAATCCATGGAAAGTACTGACAAAAATCCATATAATGTAATAAAATATGAGAGGTTAATTGATACTGCTTCACGTGTTGATTGCAGCCAGCCTTAAAGGAAATGTAACTTATTAAGTGTACAGTATTGTGAGGTGTTTTTTTGTTTGTTTGTTTTTCAGTACTGAGGTTTGAATACAGTACCTTGCCCTTGCTTGGCAGGTACTCTACTACGTAAGCCACGCTCCCAGCCTTTTTTGCTTTAAGTTATTTGCTTTCAAATAATGTGTCATATGTTTTTTTCCCTGATTGGCCTTGGGCCACACTCTACCTTGCCATGACCCCATGTAGCTGGGATTCCAGACAAGTATCACTATGCCTAGTTTTATTATTGTTATTATTACTATTATTATTATTATCATTATTAAGATGGGATTTCACTAACTTTTGTCCAGCGTGGCTTCAAATCTGGACTTTCCTAATCTGTTCTTTTCAAGTAGCTGGGATTACAGAAGGTGAACCACCATATCCAACAAGTATACCATACTCTTTGACAAGAATATCTGCAATCATGTCAAAAGACTATTAAAATACTATTTCCATCTACATATCTGTGGAAGGCCATACTTTTTGCTACATATCATAACCATATTTGCTCAAAGGGAATTTAGAAGCAGCTATGCAAATATAACTATAATTTATTATGCAATATTTTCAATACTTACACAATATTTTAAAGACCTAAAAAATGTAAAATCATGATAGTCTTCTTGCTATTTTTTTTGTGAAATTAGTTTTCATAAAAATGCACTGAAATGCAGTGGATTTATTGTTGTTTTGAAGTGAATATTTAAAAACAAGCTGGGCGCTGGTGGCTCATGTCTGTAATCCTAGCTTCTCGGAAGGCTGAGATCTGAAGATCGGGTTCAAAGCCAGCCCAGGCAGGAAAGGTCATGAAACTCTTATCTCTAATAAAACCACCAGAAAACCGGAAGTGGCGCTGTAGCTCAAGTGGTAGAGTACTATAGCCTTGAGCTGAAGAGCTGAGGGATAGCACCCAGGCCCAGAGTTCAAGCCCCATGACTGAAAAAATAAATTTAAAACATCCTCAGTTTTAACTCATTTTTAGTGTGACACATTTTGATAAATACAAACCTTAACAAAAGAAACTTGTGCCAGGCACTGATGATTCATACCTATAAACCTAGTTACTCAGGAGGCTGAAATTTGAAGATCATAGTTTAAAGCCAGCCTGGGCAGCAAAGTCCATAGAACTCTTTTCTAATTAACCACCAAAAACTAGAAGTGGAAGTATGGCTCAAGAAGTAGAGTACTAATCTTGAGTGATAACATTAAGGGACAATACCTAGGCTCTGAGTGCAAGGCAAGACCCAGTACTGGCATGAAAGACAGTCAGAGATAGAGGGAGAGGGAGAAAGAGAGAGGAGGGGGGAGGGAGGGAGAGAGAGAATTTGTTACAGGTTGTTTTTGTGGAGGGGTGTGTGTGTGTGTGTGTGTGTGTGTGTGTGTGTTTCTTTTGTGGAGGGGTGTGTGTGTGTGTGTGTGTGTGTGTGTGTGTGTGTGTTTCTGCCAGTCCTGGGCTTTGGACTCAGGGCCTGGACACTGTCCCTGAGCTTCTTTTTTGCTCAAGGCTAGCACTCTACCACTTGAGCCACATTGTCACTTCCAGCTTTTTCTGTTTATGTGGCACTAAGGAATCGAACCCAGGGCTTCATGCATGCTAAGCAAGCAATAAGCCACATTCCCAGCCCCTGCAGTCAGTTTTTAAGAATGTAAAGGAGAGGCTGGGGGTTTAGCCCAGCGGAAGGGTGCACGGCGCACGCAAGGCCCTAGGTTTGGTCCTCAGCCCTGGAAAAAAAAAAAAGAATGTAAAGGAGCCCCAAGGCCAAAATTTTTGAGCATTACAGCTGTAGAGGATACATCCTGGCCTGGGGTAGAGAAGGCAGAGTATGCTGGACTGGTCAGATACGGGCCTTGCCCAGGGAGTAAGTAGTTGTCTACAATTAAGCAACTAATTCTCGTAAAGTATGGTCATGGGAGAAGCACAAAGTGATAAGGGAACCCAGGGGAGACTTCTAGAAGAATTAGTGCGTCTGCTGATTCTTAAAGGCTGAATAAGAGTCATTCAGGCTACTAATACTTGCACTAGAACCAGGTGAGCAGTCATCTGTAAAATCCTTTGGTTGTAGAAATGAGGAAGCGATGCTTAACTAGAACACAGGATGGAGGATGGATGGTGTGACACGGAGAGCAGATGGTGCAGCCAGAAGGCCTTGTTCTAGGGGAAATAGGTGTGTGGAGAGTTTGAAGGCAGGAGAGGGACAGTAGCTTGCAGTTAGATGAGAGCCCCTCTAAGACTCTAACACAGAGGATGGCACCCAGCTACAGTATGGCTGAAGGGGCGGAGTGATGTAGGTAGACTTAAAAGATACTGATGTATAGGGCAGGTCAGCACACTGAGTGTGATTAAGAAGGCAGATAGCATTCCCTGGCAGAAGGAACACAGGATGTGTAGGTTTCCAGGGCAGAAGGAGGAATCCCATTTGGTTCCCTTCCATGGGGCGCATGGGAAGAGTTGCCCAGTCAGCATTGGTTATGTGGTTCTGATGCTAAGCAGGAAGAGCTGGACTGGAGACATCCACTGGAGAGTCCTACACATATAAATCATCACTGAAAGATGAGGGTGCTCACAGAGAGAGAACCAGAAGAGCAGACTGTCAGAGAGAGAGAGAGAGCCCATGGACAGTACCAATACTCAAGGGATAAGCAAAGAAAGGAGAGCATGCAGTGGTGGCTAAACAAAGATCCCACAGAATTAAGAAAACCCAATGAGGCCAAGGGAATAGAGGATTGAGAAAGGTTGGATTAAACAGGTCCATCAGTAAGTCTTCTGAGAAGGTGGTGTTGTTGTTGCTGTTGTTTGTCATGGGGCTTAAACAGTTCCTGAGCTTTTCTGAGGCAAGTGCTCTACCACTTTGAGCCACAGATCTACTTCTGGTTTTCTGGTGGTTAATAGGAGTTAAAAGTCTCACAACTTTTCTGCCCAGCCTGGCTTTGAACTGCAATCCTTAGATCTCAGCCTCTTGCATGGCTAGAATTACAATGTGAGCCACCAGTACCTGGCATCTGAGGAAAAAAAATTTTTTAACAACAAAGAAATTGTTGTTGAGTGTTCACTGTCCACACCACAGTGGGTCTGGACTAGTTGGCTCCCACAGGTTGAAAAATAAGAAAGAAAGGAGGTAGAGAAAGAGCAACAATGGCAGATGTGGAAAGGAGGAAAAAAGGGAGAGATGGAGTGATTGGCAAAGACTGTGTCTACAAGACGGAGCTAGTAGACAGAGAAGGCTGCATGTTCATGAGCAGAAAGGGGAAATCAATAGGATGAGATGTTCTAGAAGAGTCAGGAGGGCCAAGGAGCTGGGAGAAAGGTAGAGGGAGGCCATGTCTTCAACAGGAAACCAAGTTCTGTCAAAGCATGAGGTAAGAGCTCTAGCTGAAGAAATGGAGGATGGAATATAGTTTCATTCAAAAGGCAAGTACCATGGTGCCCAGAGTACTGTGTTGGGAGGGGAGCCAGGGGGTTTGGGAGCAAGGAGAAGCAGCATAGAGGGACCAAGCATGGCAAGGGGACATGGTGTTGAGGACATACAGAGAGCTGAGTCTGTATCAGACTTTAGACACTGGTAATTTAATTACAGCAATCGGATTTCTTTACACACGCTGCATTTCCATTACAACCTAAAATTTAGCCCTCGCCCATAGTGATTCTTAAAGAAACCCAGACATCATTTTCTGGCCAATTCAAATTATTGGTATATGTTTCCGTACTTCCTTTTCTATTCACCAGGTTAAATCTTCAGTTATGCCATTGCCATCAAGAGTGCCCCTATGTAGAAAAATCTGTTCATTAGGAATACATTTATTGCTTCATTGAGTTACCCATTCAAAATGCACAGAACCACAAATTAAATGTAGTGCTTTTCCATTTTTGAAAAAGGCCGATGAATGAGTACTGTTTTCTTGAATACACCATATTTGTCTCGCATAATTAACGGTCCACATTCATAGCTGACAGATGCCAATTCTTGCCGGGTTTGATCGTTGTTCTTCAGCGGTTGTTACGGAAACAGAGGCCTCCCAATCGTTGGAACACCCCATGTTCAGCACGAGGGAAATGGTGAGGCAGACACAATGGAGGCAGTTGTTTTTGAGGAGCAGCTGATGGGCCTCCACAATCTATTTAAGTCATGCACCATATGAAACAGTTTCTCTGTTGAAACTACCAAAGGAGATCTCTCAAGTAGCTTTGCTAGATGAGTCATTCAATAACACTGGATTCCAGGTATATGACTTTGCATAACTGTCTACATATTTAAATATTTATTTAAACATTTAAGGCCTGGGTGTTTATTTCGGATATATACTTTAGTGTTATGTCATAATCTTCCTAGATTTCTAATCCTGATGAATTTAATACCCATGTGATGAATATATGATAGCATAGACTGCAGTATAGTACAAGAGTCCTGATAAAGGGAAAGGCGCAGGCAATGCTGAGCAGATCTAATCTAGAGGGCAGGATTGCCTGATGCCTTTGGATTGAACAAGGCCATTTGAGCTGCTTGCTGAGCCTTTCCACATCTTGGCCCCCTGCTGTATCTTCTCTCTTCTGTTTTTATTTTTCCCATTGTCATCTCAGAGAAGCCTGGGCCCCATTCCTTAACTCATATAATGAAGTCTCCTGGAAATCATTGAGTCTGTGACAGAATAACAGCAAGACCCTTGTCCTCAGTGTCTACAACTCCCATCAGGCCTGGCCGCATCATCTTTGTTGGAAAGAGAAGCCCTTCCCTTCTCTCCAGTTGCCCCTTATCCATTCCACTTGGGTCCTGATGTATTCTGCCTCAGCCGCTACTCTTTTCCCATCCCAGATTTTTTGAGAGCACCCTGGAATCCCTTTCTACATTCGGGCCTGGACGGTAAGACATTGCAGCTGCTGCTGCGTTTCAACTGAAAATAGGGTTCTTCCCTAAGAGCATTTCCTAGCTGGCCTGTGGGAGGGGTCTCCTCCACAGGCAGGGAGAGCATCGTGGCCAACTCTTCTACAGACCTGCTCTTGTGACCATTCTCTCACTGCCTGCCCTCCATGTCCTCCTGGGTCAGCGGTATCTCTTAGGTCCTCAGAGCCCTGCCATCATCAAAGCTACTCCGTACTTTAGATCTTCAGTTCTTAAAGTTTCTCCAGCTAGTGACCTTCATCTCTATCCCTTCCGTCATCTGCTGCTTTCTTCGCAATAGCCTAGCTACAGAATTGTAGTCAGCACTACTATCATGAGCTTAGTATCCTTTTCTATTCATCCTCTTAGTTAGCAGAAAATAGAGTGTTATTCTGGTACTTAAATTCAGGGGATTTTAATGGAGGAAATGTTTACAAAAGGGTGGCAGGCTATTCGAGGGAAGCAGAAACTAAGGGTACACAGGGCTGTTTGGGGGAGTAATTTTAGAGTCCCAGGTACCTGGAATATTGTCCAAGAGGAGAAGCATATAAACCCCTTGCTCTCTGGAGAGGGGTGCAGCCAAAGGACCAAAGTGGAGCCCTTAAAAACGCAGGATCTAAGCTGGGAGCTGGTGGCGCATGCCTGTAATCCAGAATACTCAGGAGACCAAGACCTGAGGATCATAGCTTGAAGCCAGCCAGGAAAATCCACGAGACTCTTACCTCCAATTAACTACCAAAAAAGCCAGAAGTGGAACTGTGGCTCAAGTGGTAGAGTACTAGCCTTGAGCAAAAAAAGCTGAGGAGCAGTGTCCAAACCCAGAGTTCAAGCCTAGAACCAGCATACACACACACACACACACACACACACACACACACACACACACACACACACACACACACACACACACACACACACACACACACACACACACACACACACACGTAGGGTCTACTATAATAGCTGCTCTCTAAGAAGATTTCATTGGGCTCCTGTTTGCACTCCTCTCAAGATGGAGAGTCTCGCTTTTTTCCTCTCATGGCTTTTCTTTTATTTTCAAATAAAGTTACTCTGTTTACCTTTAAAAAAAAAGTACAAGTTCTAGTGATGATATATGTATGGTCCAGGTCTAATGCAGATCCTGTAACACTCAAGTAGGTTTGACCCAGGTCTCCAATCCCTTAGTCTGCTTTGATTTTTTTTTTCAGACTTTAAGACTCCGAGATGCCCCCTCTTCTTTCCCTATCCAGCCTGGAGCCCATGGTCCATCATATTCTTACCAGTGCCTGTCATAAGCTCACCACAGAGCCCTGGCATCACCTCAAACCTTAGATCAGCCCAGCTTTCTACCTTCTTGCCACATGTGCAGGTTGCCGAGTAGCTGCAGTACACATGGTGTACAATACATCATCCCAGCTCCGTTCTCGCAAGGAGATCTTCCCTCAGAAATTCTTTCATCTCTCTGCTACTTTCTCCAGGCTCCTCCTCCTCTGTCTTCCCTGCCACTCTCAGAAAATGACTTTTGCTTCCTAAAATTTCTCTAAGAAAATCGAAGGCATCAAAACACCAGGTATCCTCGACTACCTGCCTCCTCGGCAGGTTTACTGTGCACTGCTGACGTCCTGTTTCATGCGCGATATGGATGAGGAGATGGAGGTTGTTTCAGAGCATTCACCATTGGCCTGCCACGCCCCTCCTGTCCATGTGGCATGGGTACTGTCTCCCCCTACCCCCACTCGGAAAATCTGCCTACCAGAGCTTTGTATTCTGCCTCCTCTACATCCCACTCTGCCATTCTCTTTTCTGTCTAAAGCTTTATGCCTAAGCTGCATTCACTTCTCTACTTAGATCCAAATCCCCTTCAAATCCACTGTGATCGTGTTTCTGCTCCAGTAACTGCAGACACTGCTCTGGCTTGCCTTGGCGGTGACCTTTCGGTTGCTGAAGCCGGTGGGTACTTCAGCCCATCTCTTGGGGATCAGCCTCTGAGCCTGTCTTCTGAGCATGCTCCTTTCCTTTGACAGCCCTGTCCTTCTTGCTTTCAGGACCAGTTTTCAGCTCTTCTTCTCTTAAAGGAAGTTGTGTTCCTCAGAATTCCGACTTAGGCTGCCTCTCTTGTTAGTCATTAAAACCTCAGTGCCTATAAAAGGTGCTCAGTCACTATCAAATTATGCATGCAAATCCAGCTGTTGGTTTCTAATTCAAGCCATGGACTCCAAAGTTGCCAGAAGGAGCAAAAACTTTTTCGAGGGGTCCATGCATCTCATTGTAAGTGATGAATGACTTAGCTGCAAGTGGAGTCCGCCGGGGTGAGAGGGAGAAATCGTAAGAGCTCATTTGAAAAATGAAAGTGGCTGTTTGCTAGCCACAGAAATGGTGCCACTGTCTCATTCAAAGAGATTACTTAGCAGCTGTCTCTCAACACTCATTTCATTTTGCTTTGTAACTCTCAGCAGAGAATCTGGAAAAGAAATAATAATAATAATAATAATGATAATATGCCAGAGGTTGGAGGTGTGGCTCAGTGGGTAGAGTGCTAGCCAATGAGCAAAAGTGTCAGGTACTGAGTTTGAATCCCAGTCTCAGGCCTAAAAAAAAAATTGCTTTTAAAGAAAAGAAATAATAATTATGCCACACCATGGTCTCCTAGATTAAGGAATGTCTGTAGTTCATAAAACAAATCTTTAAAAGGCAACATGTGTTCCATGACTATGGAAAAAAGAACATCACAACGTTTCTTCCCCCTAGACGTTCTTGATGGAACATTGTAGCCTTTGCCCTTCCCTGTGTCTTAGCAAAGTTTCTCCGAGTGCATGCTCTGTTCTCAGAATTTTAGTCAAACCCTAGCCATCTTCATCTTCAAGGCCACTTTGGAAAAGAATTCAAAAGAGATAAGTAAATGTCACAAGGAATATATTGAATTGTCTATCCAATAAAAATTACGTTAACTAGATGACTCTACCAACTTGTCTGCCTGTCTGTCTATCAATTTATCTATCTGTCATCTATAGAAGCACAAGTCTACGACTTAGTCTCTGACAGGTAAGGTGTATAGCTAATGTGACAGTTACCCAGATTCCTCAGGTTGTCCACAGTTCAATTTTAAAGCACTGCAGTATTCAAACAAGACCATGAGTCAAGAAGGTGAGATTTTGGTCACTGGCTTATGCCTCCCTTTGCCTCGTTTTCCTCCAGACTCCCTGATGCCTGGCCTCTCCTCCCCTTGTCTCAGATGCTTGCTGCCTCCTACAGAAGCTGCAGTGTCCTTAGTCCATGGCTGAGAGTTTGCATAGAAGCCAAGCATCATTTCAACCACTTCCTCAAGCTTTTCCATTTTGTTAGTTCTTACATTACACACATAATATGCTCTCCTCAAAACACTTTGTATCTGGATGCTCGTGATTTGCAGATAGGCCTTCATTCCCTAGGTTCCAAGCCTTCCCCCGCCCCCTGCTGCCATACTTACCATCCATCTCCATGCACGCGACTCAATAGCACCCCAGATTTAACATAGCCCAGTGTGCTTCTTCCTACTAATTCACGATATGGAATAGCCATCCACCTACTACTGTCTCAAGCTAAAAACTGACCAAAAGTCTCCCTGGAGAAACTCCCTTTCCTGTATTGGCCCTTGCTGTAGTTTAGGTCTAGAATGGCCCCCAGAGACAATGTGTTAAAGACTTAGTCCCCCGCCTGGCACCATCAGAAAGTGGTGGAAAATTCACTGGAGGTACATCCTCAAAAGGGATTGTGGGACACGGGTCTCTTCCTTCCTCCCGGTAACAAGGCAAGTAGCTTTGCACCACCACATGCTAACCATATGCTAACCATCATAATGTGTGGCTTCTGCATGGGCTCATATCCATGGGTCCAACCATAGATTGAAACCATGAGCAAAAACAAACTTTCCCTCATTTTAAGTCAGTTATCTGAGGTCTTTTGTTACAGTTATGGTAAAGAGACTCACACAGCCTCCATCATCAAATACCCTTGGTTCTGTGTTGGTACCAACTCATCCCCGTGCTTCTCCAAGTGTGGCTGGCAGCTTGGTACTGATCCGTGTGTGAACTGTTGATTCCTGGCACATGGCAAGCTAGGTAGAGAACTTGGGAGAAGTAAATGTTTTATGGTAATTTGGCATTGGTGTGCTAGCCAAGGTCACAGGGGGACTTGTGAAACATTCACTATGGATGAGCTCCTGGGGTGACCTCTGTGGTGCAGGTTAGGTGATAAATAATCACAGCCTACAGGGCCCACGCTACAACCTACCATATTTACGGTTGGTTGTCAACTGCACCCTAACAGTATATAAAATCCATGAAGGTGTAAAGCATTTATATTTAATAAAGACCCAAGGAGTTCATGTTGGTTTCCTGAATTCTGTTTGTAACTGTCACAGATACTGGTATGCTAAAATCAGTGTGGAGATGCTACCACTAATGAACAATGAAACCATGAAAATCTATAGGCTATTTACTTACAGAGGTTAAGTTAAAAACCACAAGAGTTGGGCATCCATGGCTCACACCTGTAATCATAGCTATTCTGGAGGCTGAGATCTGGGGATTGGGATTGCGGTTCAAAGCCAGCCCAGGCAAGAAAGTGTGTGTCACTTATCTTCAATTAACCACAAAAAAACCAGAAGCTCAAGAGGTAGAGCACTAGTCTTGAGCAAAAGAAGCTCAAAGACAGACCTAGGCCCTGAGTTCAAGCTCCCAGACCAGCAAACATTTTTTAAGGAACAAATGCTGGATGAAAAAGCTGATTGTACATGTTTAGTATTTGACATATAAATATTAGGACTTTACTAGACTTTTTCATAAATAGCATTCTAACTTCCCATAGCTAAACTCTTTACACAGTTGGAGTGAAATAGTAGAGAAAATTTGTGCTAAAAGTATCTACCTAGAGCTGGGCATGGCCGTTCATACCTGCAGTCCTAGCTACTTGAGAGGCTTAAGATCAGTGGGATGTGAGTTTAAAGCCAGCCTGGGAAGAAAAGTTCATGAGTCCCCCCCTCTTCCCCCCAGCCATCTCAACCAATAAAAAGCTGAGTGTGGTGGCACACTTTTGTGATCTCAGCTATGCAGGAAGTATAAATAGGATGATCACAGTCCAGGACAGCCCAGGCATAAATGTGAGACCCTATTTAAATATAATATACAAAAGGTTATGGGCATGGCTCAAGACTCAAGTGGTAGAGTGCCTGCCTAGCAAGTTCAGAACCCTTGAGTTCAAACCACCAAAATATATATGCATGTATGTATGTGTGTATATATGTAAATAGGTATATGTGGATGTACATATGTACATGTAAACATATTTACATATATTTATTGATACATATTTGCATATATATTTGCATGTGTTTATATATGTATATTTACATGGAAATGTTGGGTAAATTAGCAGCAAAGAAGGTAGACACGCTCCTTTCCCTTGCTACCATCACTCAACATATTCGGATACCAGCTAATGAAATGGAAGAATTAATTCACAGAGCTGTGAAAGCTAGAATCGTCTTTTCTCATTGCAGTGATCATTTCAGCCATGTTCGTGTTTATGAGTAATTTGAATGTGGTGCTGAGGTGGAAGGGGAGGTTTTCTCCAAGTTCTTACTGATCCACATAGCTAGATCTTGACTGTAGGAAATGAAGGACCGCATCATGAGCACATGTAACTTGGAGTTCAAACGCTGTGCAGAGTCTGTCCTGATGGTAAGATGGTGATATGTAGCGTCACCCTGATGGAGGAGCTTCTGCTGGAAGGTAAATTGACATACTGTGCATATGACAGTCCTGAAAAGGCAGGGTGGAAATAAATGATGGGCCTAGTGTTGTGCTGAACAAGGTGAATGAGGCGAAGGCTCGTGCATGCAGGTTCCTCTCTCGGGTTGTGTGGTCCTGCTGGGGTCTGATGAGAATCAAGGAGCAAAGCGTGGGGAGTATGGGTGTTATAGAGCAGCCCTTCATGCTTCTGCAAAATCAGAATACAGATATGAAGGGGACATGTGGGGTTCTTATTCAGCAGGCAGCTTCAGATTTGGCACCATCTGTATGCTGCCTCAAGAGAAAGAGATGTGGTATGCTTTTCAAAGGCAGATAGAATCAAAGAGCAAAGCAAAGGATAAGCCAGGCAACAGTGGTTCACATCTGTAATCCTAGCTACTCAAGAGGCTGAGATCTGAGGATCGTGGTTCGAAGCCAGCTCTGTGAGATTATCTCCATTAACCACCCAAAAGCTGGAAATGGACTTGCATCTCAAGCAGTAGAGCACTAGTCTTGTGTAAAAAAGTGAAGGGTCAGCACCTAGGCCCAGAGTTCAAGCCCCAATACTGGTCCACACGCGTGCGCACGCGCGCGCACACATAAATTGTCAATGACACAGGTGACAGGACACCTTTGTGCAGAGCTGTCACCAAACTCCTCCAACTTTGACAAAGCATTTTGAATCTTATTTTCCACCAAAGGTAGACCTTAGCCTAAAAAAGTTCATGGATTTAGAATTCATTTTTTTCTTCCAAAGATAAATGGAACTATTACTTACAGGATATATTACTGAAACTGATTTCTATGAGGATTGAAGGAATTTGAAAACATAGTTGCATTTATTCTGTTTTAGATAAAACTGAGCCCACTGAAATTACTCTAAACTCCCTCCTTTTATTCTCATCTGTGAGGCTGGGGTTTTTTTTTTTTTTGGTTGTTCATGGAGCTTGAACTCTGGCCTTAGGCACTGTCCCTCAGCTCTTCAGCTCAAGGCGAGTGCTCTACCGCTTGAGCCACAGCACCACTTCTGGTTTTCTAGTGGTTTATTGGAGATAAGAGTCTCATGGACTTTCCTGCCCAGGCTGGCTTTGAACCATGATCCTCAGATCTCAGCCACCTGAATAGCTAGGATTACAGGCATGAGCCACGGATGCCCGGCTGATGCTGTTTTTTTTTTTTTTAACTACTTCTTCTTCTGATTATTATTATTACTAAAATAAACCACAGAAACACTTTAGATATATGTTATTCACTGCACATAGTGATTTTACCTTGATTAGATCAACTGTCAAACAGAGAAGAAGTCAGTTTGTGACATTAAAAACCTAAAGTATTTATATACACTGTGTTCATTCAAAGTATAGGTACAGACACTTAAGATAGGGAATCATTTTCTTCCCACAGTGTGCCTGGAATTACTCACCTACATACTTCTATATACGAATTAATAACGTATAATTTTTATACTTTTTCCTCTATATTATGCTTGCCCTGGAAATATTTATTGCAATTAGATTTCCTGTTTGTTGCATTAATAATGCAAAACCAGAGCCTTTTCTATCCTTTTTACTTCATTTTTCTAGTAATTTTCCTTTCCAGTACTGGGGCTTGAACTTATGACCTTGTGCTGCCAGTTGCTTTTCTTAAAAAAAAAATTTATTGTAAAGGTGATGTACAGAGGGGTTACGGTTACATAAGGTAATGAGTGCAATCACGAGTACATTTCTTTTTGAACAGTGTTGCCCCCTCCCTCATTTTCTCTCACTTCCTCTCCCTCTCCCCTCCCCCAAGTTGTAAAGATCATTTCCAACCTAGTGTCTAGTGAGTATCATTGTTACATTGGCTCACCCTTTGTCCCACCTTTTCTGTGATTCCCGTTCCCTTCCCCAAATCAGATGAGTTATATGCAAGACAATGGGTACAGATCAAAAGCAGTGTCAACAGTGAACAAGCCGAGGGGGACAAAAAAGAATGAAAAAAGAAATAACTGAAAACAGTACACTTAAAAAAACCCTCTTGCTGGGTGCCGGTGACTCATACCTGTAATCCTAGCTACTCAGGAGGCTGAGATGTGAGGATTGCAGTTCAAAGCCAGCCTGGGTAGGAAAGTCCATGAAACTTTTTTTTTATTATTGTGAAAATACTGTACAGAGGGGTTACAATTACGTGGGCAAGATAATGAGTACATTTCTTATCAAGCATTGTAGTCTCCTCCTTGCTTCCCCTTCCCATCCTCCCCCCGACCCCCACTCAATCCGCACCCCCCCACACACACCAAAGTTGTAAAGTTCGTTTTCAACATAGTAACTTGTACATCTCATTGTTGCAATGGGTCCACCTGTGTCCCTATTTAAACAATTTGTTTTTCCCCTTCCCCTCCACAAATTATACCAACATCAAATACAGTGAAAGCAAGGGTTATACTGTGGGGGAGGGACATACAAAGATTATAAGAAATAATCTTATAAATGTGTTAAAAACAATCGCATGAAAGAAAAAAAAACATTTGAATACATATCTTAGGGTTCATTTCCCTAACATCAACTTATCTGACCTTTTCTGCTTGACTCAGATATATACTAGTTATTGCAAATAAGAGAAACCATGGGACCTATGTTTCTTTGGGCCTGGCTTACTTCACTTAATATAATTTTTTCCAAGCCTTTCCATTTTCTAACAAATGGGGCAATGTCATTCTTTCTGATGGAGGCATAGAATTCTATTGTGTATATACACCACATTTTCTTGATCCATTCATCTACTGAGGAGCATCTGGGTTGGTTCCATATCTTAGCTATAGTAAATAATGCTGCATTAAACATAGTCATGCTAGTAGCTTTAGTGTGGTCTTGTTTGTGAACATTTGGGTAAATACCCAAAAGTGGGATTGCTGAGTCATAAGGGGAACTCTATGTGGAGTCTTTTGAGGAACCTCCATACTGCTTTCCAAAGTGGTTGAACAAGTTTACACTCCCACCAACAATTCAGTAAGGTTCCCTTCTGTCCACATCCCCTCCAGCATCTGTTGTTATTAGAGTTCTTGATTTTAACCATTCTAACTGGGGTGAGGTGGTATCTCAATGTTGTTTTGATTTGCATTTCTTTTATGGTTAGGGAGGTTGAGCATTTCTTCATGTGTCTATTGGCTATCCTTCTTTCCTCTTCAGAGAAGTTTCTCTTTAAGTCTTTAGCCCACTTATTTAATGGGTAGTTGTTTCTTTGAAGATTTGTTGTTGGGGGATTTAATTTTTTGAGTTCCAGGTATATTTTAGATATGAGACCCTTGTCCGATGTATGGCTAGTGAAGATCTTCTCCCAATCTGTGGGCTTTCTATTGATCTTGCTAGCTATGTCCTTTGCCATGCAGAAGCTCTGCAATTTCATGCAATCCCATTTGTCCAACCTTTCTTTGATTTGTTGTGTTTCTGGGTCTCTATTAAGAAAATTTCGGCCTGTGCCAAGGAGACCTAGGGTTTCTCCTATTTCATCCTGTAATGTTTTCAGAGTGTCCGCTTGACTCTGAGGTCTTTGATCCATTTGGAGTTGATTCTGGTGCAGGGTGATATATAAGGATCTAGCTTTAGTTTTCTACAAGTAGTTAACCAATTTTGCCAGCACCATTTACTGAAGAGGCTGTCTTTCTCCCATTCTATTTTTTTAGCTCCCTTATCGAAGATTAGATGGCTATAGGTCTGTAGGTTCATTTCTGGGTTTTCTGTTCTTGTGCCAGTACCAAGCTGTTTTGATTATCATGGCTTTATAGTAGAGTTTGAAATTTTGTATTGATATTCCTCCAGCACTGTTCTTTCTGTTGAGGATCATTTTTGCTATTTGGGGTCTTTTATTGTAAGTCCATGAATCTCTTATCTCCAATAAACCACCAGAAAACTGGAAGTGGCGCTGTAGCTCAAGTGGTGGAGCGCTAGCCTTGAGATGAAGAGCGGAGGGACAAAGCTCGGGCCCAGAGTTCAAGCCCCATGACTGGCCAAAAAAAAAAAAAACACACCCCTCTTGTTTCCATTTCTTGGAGTTCATTTCGATAAGCATCATTTTCTATGGTTATATGCACATAGGCATTGAGCCATTGTGGTCCTCTGCTAAGAATATTCTAGACATATTCTAGTTACTACAGATGAGGGAAACCATGTAACCTGTGTTTCTTTGGGTCTGGCTGACTTCACTTAATCATTTTTTGCTCTAGCCGATGCTCTGCCACTTGAGCCACACTTCTACTTCTGGCTTTTTTGCTAGTGAGTTGAAGGTGGAAACTCATAGACTAAAACTCATAGACTGGCTTCACAATCCTCACATCTTAGCCTTATGAGCAGGTAGGAGTTAGCAGTACTAGGCTTAGTAATTTACTACTACTACTACTACACTATTACTACTTTGGCAGTACTGAAGTTTTAACTCCTGTCCTCATACTTACTAGGCAGGCATTCTTAACTGCTATGCCTCCATTCCTGTTTTCTGCTGGTAATTTTTGAGAGTTCCGTTATACAGGCACATTCCATCTCTTTTAGGCTTCCTAGTAGCGAGGATAACAGGCCTGGCCCACCTCATCCAGCTCTTCACTGAGAAGAGATTTCATCACCTTTTCTCCTTGGGTTGGCTGAAGATCCCTGACACCACAGCCACCCGTGTAGGTAGGATTACATAGATGAGGCACCGGCACCTAGCTACTCTTATTAACTTTTATAGAGTATCAGCTTACAGTGGACTGGAAATTTACAAGAAGTAGTCTTTTTTCACAAATTTTATGTAGCATTGCCTTATATGACTTAATAGTACATAGAATTTTCTTCAAAACATATCACCCTGAAAATAGTTATGTATCTTACAAAAGAGCTCCTACTATGAGACATACTTTCAGTTACTTTATTCCAAATGGAAAATAGTACTTGAAACCGTTAAGGAGGTAACCTGAGAACATAGGCAAGTGAAGGAGGAGGAAAAAAAGGGAGAAGGAAGAGGAGGAGAAGAAAGGAGGAGAGGAAAGGAAAGAGGGAGGGAAGGAAAGGAAGGAAAGGAAGGAAGGAAAAAAGAAAGGAAGGAAGGAAGGAAGGAAGGAAGGAAGGAAAAGAAGGAAGGAAGGAAGGAAATGAAAAAAGGAAAGAAAGAAAAAGCAAGCATTTAATCAAGGTCTTAGGCTTAGTTTTACAAACCCATTATTTTAAATATTCACTATGACTATAAATAAGCTTTTAAATCATTCAAGAAAGCAACACAGTTAAGACGTTAATGTAAATAGCCCTAAGTGGTTGTCTCAGTCCCTTTTGTCATTGCTGTAATAAAGTACTGGAGACGGGATTCCATATAAGGAAAGGAGGTTTATTTGGGTTCATGGTTCATGAATAGTCCCAAGTTTGGGTAGCTACATCGCCCACAGCCCCATGCTGTATCATGTGACAGGGTGGCACTGTGTGATGGGGTGCATGTGAGAGCTGCACATTCCAGACACCAGAGAGACCAAGTGTGTATGGGGGCCTCGCTCAGCAGCAGACTGTGTCCTAAGAACAAGGTCCGTCACACAGCACCCCCACCATCAAGATGGGCCATCATCTTTTCTGAGTGTGGTTCCCCTGGACCTAATTTCCTTCTGGTGGGCCCACCTCCTAGGGGTTCCTTATCTCTCAGTACAGTCACCGTGGGACAGGCACCTGACTCTTGGCAGACAAATCAGATCTAGACCATAGTTGTAACTTAAGGGTAAAATTTCTTGTATCAGTCCCAGGTGTGGACCCAAAGTCATGTATTTCAGGATTTACCAGATATGGTGATGATGCATTGTGGGTAAGAGTTAGTGATCACAAAGTGACTCCAGCACTAATGGGAGCATTTATAGGGAAGCATCTGACAAGGGTCACCTCAAGAAGCATGGTTGTAGCCGGGTGTCAATGGCTCACGCCTGCAATCCTAGCTACTCAGGAGGCTGAGATCTGAGGATCAAGGTTCAAAGCCAGCCCTGGCAGGAAAGTCCGTGAGACTCTTATCTTCAATAAACCTCCAGAAAACCGGAAATGGCTCTGTGGCTCAAGTGATAGAATGTTAGCCTTGAGCTAAAGAGCTGAGGGACAGCGCCCAGAGTTCAAGCCCCATGACCGACCAAAAAAAAGGAGCATGGTTGTGGAAAAAGCAGTTGTGGGTCTGTTCTGAAGCCATTGTTCCTACATCAGACCATACCCTTTTATGTTCTGTGTGGGGACCGAAGACTTCTCACTAGATTTTCTCTCCTGAGGCAAAGAGAACACAGGACCATGTCCACTTGCTCTGCTTTGACAGTCACCCCAGAAACACGTCTACACGCTGGCTGTCAGCAGCCAGGTCTGACTTCCTAGTTTTTCTCACGCTCCACTCCATTGAACAGCTCGGATTCGCTTTCCAGCCCCCTCCTCAGTAGTCTGCGCTCCAGCTTTCTCTGACCCTCCTGCAGTCTTGTGAGTTCTCATGACCTTGGTCTCTTTCCTTTGTTTCTTCTGCCCTAAGGATGGTAGAGGCTTCATAAAATGACCCTCCAAAGGTAGAGGTCACCTTTTTATTATTTTTTTATTAGCTGCAGAATTTCCCTTTTGCCTTTTTAGTCCTCTAATTCCTGGTATGAAACTATCTCTCTCTCTCTCTCTCTCTCTCTCTCTCTCTCTCTCTCTCTCTCTCTCTCTCTCTCTCTCTCTCTCTCTCTCTCTCTCTCGTTCTCTCTCTCTCCTAAAGTAACTACTATCACCTCTGACTTCCTGACTGGATCTTAGCCGACATAATAAATTGTGCCAGGTGTTCTGGGAGTGGTTTGGTAGCATCGTGTGCCCTGAATGCCATACGGAGCAGCTTGCCAATGCAAAATAGAATGTTAGTAATCTGTGTCATGCAGTGACATCACGATTAATCAGACTGTCCCCTGGGGTTGATGGTGATGAAGTACCTGAAGCAGGTAACTTGCCGGACCATGTGGCCACTGGGAGTAACAGTGACAGTGGTCGTATAGTGTTGGTCATGAGAAGGAGTGGGGATGGGTTGGCTTGTTCCACCCCTACTGCCATGTTGTAAGAAAAATGACAAGCCCACGTCCAAGCACACAGCTCAAGACATGCGCTGAGTCTCACATTATTCATCTCCACTGTCACCAACCCACACTTTTCACAGCTGAAGGTGTGCCAGACTCCCAGCTGCCATTCTTCCTAGCTTCTGATCCATTGCTTAAACAGTGACCAAAGACCCTAACACCTCCAACCACACCATATTACACTTGAAATCAAGTCTAACCCATTCAACCTCTTCTCCAGCCGTTTTCCTCTGCTTTATGAGCTCATCTTTCTAGCTTGCTCTGGCTCCGGCCCATGTTGTTCTTGTTTCTCAGACTTCAGTTTCCGGTGTACATGTGACTTCTCACTATGCCTATCTTTGATTCCCAAACTTCCCACACCCTCCTAGAGCAAACTCGCCACCCTTTCCGCTAGTGACTGTGATGTTGTGTAGTCATTTCTTTCTTAGCACATTCACAACCTAGTTACACAGGTGTGTATTGTCTCCTTTGTTGTTATTTATATTTTGTTTACTTGCCTTCCTCATCAAACTGCACTCCACAGGGACAGAGACCTGTCTTATTAACTACTGTATTTCTAGGATATAGTACCAGTATCTGTCACATAGTAGATGACCAATAAATATGGTGTTGATTGAGTAATCCTGAGAAATAATTCTCCCTCAGTTAATTTACACTTTGAATTATGAAACATTTTAAGTATCCAGAAAATAGAACATACAGATACCTGCCAAACAACAGATTTGGACATTTTGTCCTCCTTAAGTCCCATTGAGCTTTCTTCTGTCTGTCTGTCTCTCTTTTTCATGTTTCAAGAAATGGAATGTAAAATAAAAATTTTTCATTTTTAAATTCAAAATCATTAGGGTAAATTATATTATGTGTTCTCATTGATATTTTAATGACTAAGGTCTGTCTGTCTTCCACTCATGATACAGATTTGTGAGTACCCTCATCTATCTACCTATTGATCTTTTAAAAGAACTACCATTGTTTCATTTATTTTCTCTATTGTGTTTTCATTTTCTGCTCATTGGTTTTTTTTTCCTGTAGTATTTATTATTTCTTTGTACTTATTAGAGTTTACTTGGGTTTTTCTTCGGCCTTAGGGTCATTAATTTTAGTCTTATTTTCATTTTTATTTGTTCTTTTCAAAGGTAGACATTTAAAACTCTTTCCTTCTGTGTTAACCAACTGTCATTGTGACAAAATACCCAGGAAAGTTATCAAAAGAGGATTTATCTGAGATTGCAGATTCAGAGGTTTCTGTCTGTGGTCAGCTGGCTCCACTTTTCTGTACTTGATAAGGCAGAGCATCATGGGAAGAACCACATGGTGGTAGAAAGCTGCTCACCTCATGGCAGCCGGGAAGCAAAGACAGAGAGACAGAGGGAGTGGCTGGGTAAGATACAACCCTTCTAGACATGCTCCCAATGACCTGCCTCCTGTAACTAGGCCCACCTCCTACCGTTCCCACCATCTCCCAAGCCCATCCTATTCCGAACCCAACAAAGGATGAAACCATTGAAGAGGTCAAAGCCCTCAGGGTCCAGTCACTTCCCCTAATCCTGTCCTCTGAATGTTGCTACATTAGGGCCATACCTTCAGCACATGAATTCAGGGGCCACACCCCTAACTTAGACAGAACACAACACTGTCTTAAGCACTGCTTTAACAGCAGCCAACAGATTTTGATAGATTGTGTTTTTCTGTTGTCTTCCAGTTTGGAATTCTTCTACCCATAGGTTAAGAAATATAATTTTAATTGTTCAGTGTTTTTTTAGTTTATGCACATGGTTACAGGTAATTTTTCCTGTTCAATAGTTTTTGAAAGTTGTCCAGTTTTTAAAATTATTTTTATTACTAATTCTATTTTATCTTTTTCATTTTAGTCCTTTTGGATTTATTGTGAACTCTCCTCTTTTTGACATTCCCCTGTCTGTCTTGGTGAGTGTGATATGAGCACTTGAATGGATAACAAATGTCTGTTAGGTGTCAGGAATGGGCCCTGTAAGTGTCTTTTAGGACCAGATGGTTAATGGTGTTTTTAGCCATATTGTTGTTACTGATTTTCTGTCTCTGTGTTCTACCATTTATCAAGAGAAGAGTATAAAAATAGCCAGCAACAATAGTGGATTCCTCTGTTTCTTCTTTTAGCAGTTGCAGTTTTTTGCTATATATAGTTTTAAAATTCTGTTTTTAGCTACATATTAGGATTGTTAAGGATTCTTGATTAATTATCCCCCCTGTTAACCTTAGGAAATCTTTTTTAGCTTTGCATTTCTTCAGTGATGTTGGTATAAGCCCTCCTTTCTCAATGATGGTTTTTTGCTTTTATAATTAGTCTGTCTATATCTTTATATTTCAAGTGGACCGCCTATAGTTGGATCAGCATGTTTATCCTTTCTAACAGTCTGTGGTTTTATTAGTGTTCAGCATCCTTATCCTTGATAAGGTTGGGTTCAGTTCTACCATCTTCACAATTATTGTCCTGTTTCTACTGTCTTTTATTTTCATTACTCCCTTTCTTCCTACTTTCTATCTCAACTTTTCCTGCATAGCTAGGATGACAGGTTTATATCACTATACCTTTGTTATTGGGTGACATGGAATCTCACTAACTTTTGAGACCTATTCTGGACTCAAACTGCCATCTTCCGAAGTAGCTGAGATTACAGGTATGAGCCATCGGACCTATCTGGTGATACAGTCTTGAGGCAGAGTTGCTCCTTCTTTGTTTCTTCTTAAGACCTTCATATGATTGCGGCCCACCCACATTGCAGCAGTCAGTCAACACTTTACCCCAGTTGCTTCAGTGTTAATCACACCCAGAAATTTCCCTCATAGCAATATGTATTTGTCTGGTGCTAGACTGGCCATAGCCTAGCCCAGTTAACACATAAAACCATCTTTCTTGATTGTTACATTTCCAATTAAACCATCAAATCAGTCCAAACTATAATCTTAGGGATATTCTCAGGGAATTTCCTCACCATTGCTCAAAACTCAAGTCTACAGCTCTCTAAGTGGTATTAATTAAAAAGGATTTCATAATGCAGTTCCTCTAATTATGATATTAGTGCTTCTATTAAACTCAAAATTTGCTAAGGGCTCTTTTCTTAAGCACAACCCAGCATCTGTGGGGCAAAAACATAATTAAGAACTTTAATGGCAAGTTTTCAAATGTATACTTAGATTTTGAAGCCCTGATATTTTGAGATGTGTCTGTGCTTTCATTTCCACCCTTTGAATTACTGGAATGTGCTCTGGTGCTTTTCAGTGGCCCTCTGAGGAAGACATTGGCATGGGGTTTTGATGGCTACAGTCCAGGCCCAGAACTTCATTTCTCATTCAGCCTGGAGTCCTTCATGGTAGGGAAAAGCTTCAGGCTGTCTGTACAACAAAGTGAAATGAACCCACAGTTTAACCTCATGTCCTGACATTAGCTGTAAGCGATCAGAAAGGTAGACGGGCTGATGGAAGGAGGTGATGCTGGTCAAGATGCATTGTACACATAAACTGACATGTTGAACTGAAACCCCTTTGTCCAACTAGTCAAAGGTAATAAAAGGCAACTTTATATTTAAAGAAGAAAGTGGACAATGTGGAAAGTCCTCTTGGCTTATTGTAAGCACTGCTTTTAGTAGAGGGCATGGCTTCAAGATGGCAGTAGTAGCATTTCTTTCTATGAAAAAAAAATGGAATTTCTACTAAGGCCCTCAAGATCTAGAAAGCCTGGAGTTCTTTATAGCTGGCCATAGGACTGGGTCATAAACCCAGAGACCTGATGTTTCTCTTCTACTTAGGAAAGTCACTTTCTTCTTCTCTTTAGCCTCTATTTCCTCATCTGGAAAGTGAGAAGAGTGAGGGATTTCTGTAGTCCCTTGAAGGAGAACATGACTGTGTACCTAGTTCTGGAGAGGGTGTTAGAATGTGGAGCAGGGTGGGCAGGTTCACAGCAGCCTTTCTCCCAGCCCTAGAGGGGCTGGTGGTAAGTGGATCTGATGAATCAACACAATTTCCTTAGCAGACAAGTAGAGCGTGGTAGCAGAGAAGCAACAGAAGAAGAAAGAAGACACAAGAAGGTCGTATCTCAGGATGTTATTTCCATGATGCTTCAGAGACTGTGGCACCAATAAACCAAGTCCAGGATTATCTTACACCTATAGTTTAATTCCAAGTTTGGAAAACTTATTTTTTCCCCTTCTACCTAGAAGCTGTTTTTAGGAAAACTTCCATATGGGGTTATACTTATTACCAAAGAGTGTCAAATAGTCAGACCATGCAGTCATGAGGAAGCTGCCACTGAGGAATGTACAGACCTGGATCCGTTGGCATCACTTCTACTGCCCAGAACTTGACTTCCATTCCTTTTGTATAAGCTCATGTTCTGTAAGCCCTTTATATGCTAAATGCTTTTCCTTTGTTGGCCATCATTGTCAAGATGATTTTGTCCAAAAGGAATTTTCTCTCAGCTGTCAACTGCAGGCACTAGGAAGTAGGCAAAAGCAGGCCCAGGTAGGGGTGTGTGTGTATGTGTGTCTGTGTGTCTGTGTCTGTGCGTGTGCACGTGCATGAGCACATGCTGAAGATGAGACACTGAGATGAATACCTGCTGACATAACATACTTCTTACAGAATTTTCTGGAAAAAAAAGGGTCTGAAGAAGAAAATAACCAACTATATTCTCACTGAACTAAAGATCATTATTTTTAGTATTCTGGGTTTTATTCTTTTCTGTTGCCAAGTATTCTTTGCGGTTCAAATAAGCGAGAGTCTTATGTCCTAGGCTCTTCAATCATTTTGTAAACTTTGCTTTACAGGTAACCTTACAATAAACAGACATCTCTGCGTTTCCACATTTGTTCTGTAGAAGTTCCTAGATGGTGAGGTACCACTCTCTTGGAAGCTGTGAACTTATTCTTTTTTGTTGTTGTTGTTAATCATTTTTATGGTTCTTAAACTTTCTCGCCCAGTTGCCTGCCTCACAAATTACACTCCGCTAGCAAAGTATGCTCTACTGTGTCTGTGCTAATGATGTAACAGGATTTATTTTTCAAAGCATTGCAAATCTAGTAAGGGGAAAAATAGTATCTCATGTTTTATTTTAGTGATTGCTAGTAATACTTAACATTTCTATGCATGCTTCCTAGCTCTTCCTACTTCCTTTCCTGTAAATTAGCTCTTCTTTGCCCAATTACTTTCCTTAGTACAACTTTACTTCTTGCTCTTTTTATTACAACTATCTTTCCAGTTTATTGTTTTCTTTTCCAATAACTTTGTGGTGCAGGAATCTTAAGTTTTCATTTGTTCTGGTCTGTGTTCTTTGCTTTCACAATTTCTTCCCTTTTATATTAAAAAAAAAGTTTGCCCTATCTTGAGACTATATGAATATCTACTTAAGTTACCTTGGTTGAATCCTAAGACTGTTTGGCACTTTTAATGTGTTTGAAAATTACTTCAGTGTGTAGCATGGGGTGTCAAACATTTTGCTTCCAAGTGGCTTGCTTGCTGGTTTTTCCATGATCATTTGTTAAATAATCTTCACCTCTCCATAAAATGCCTTCACTATCCTATGCTATAATGAAGATTTCTTTCCCCCAGATGTGGTCTCATCGTGAAGTCCCTTGAACTTTTTTCCATACAAGCTCTTGTCAGACTCTTCTCTTCCTTTGCTCTCCTGTTTCCTACTCCAAAGACATACTCCCCCTCGCCAGTTCTTATAATATATTCCAAAAACCTGCTATTTCTTGTTTTCAATTTGCTCTCAGCTCTTCTTGCTTGTTTATTTTCCAGATGAATGGTAGAATCAGTTTTTGTGAAGTTCCAAAAACTCCCATTGGGGTTTTGATGAAAATTGCATTCAACCTATAAATTAATTGGGAAGGATCTGGCATCCTTACAGTGTTACAGTCTTCCCATCCAGGAGTACACATATGGCACGTCTCTCCATATTTTCAAATATCCTTTTATGTGTCTCCATGGAATTTTGTCATTTTCTCTCTGCAAATCCAACACGTCTTATTAAGGTATTCCCACATTATTTTATGTTTTGAGGACTTTTAAAAGATGGAATCTTGTCTCTCTGTCCCCACCCCCCTTCATTTAGATCGCTATTTTTAATATCATTTTTTCCTCCAGGTTCGCCAAGAACTAAAAGGAATTTGAGTGCAACGTATATTCATTCCTTTGCAAGCTTATAAACTCTGAGATTTAGAACTAGCACCAGCCTTTGATGTATTTTCTTTTTACATGTGATAAAAAAAAAACTGAGGTTATGAAAGGTCAAATAATTTTAAGCACATATAACTTGTTAGGAGAGCAATTATAGATGAATATTTCCAAATCTTTATGTTCTTTCTGTCAAGACCTTATAAGACTTAAGATATTCAAAACCAAGCTTAGGATCTTCCCTCCTTGTATGAGTTTGCTTTGGCAGTTGGAACAAATTAGCACAAATTTAGGGGCTCAAAGCCAGACGAATGTATCACCTGTCCTGCGTGAGTGATTGACCTTGCAGATCTCCCTCAGTTTTACCTGAAGTCGTGTCCACAGCAATCACAATTTCATTGTTCCACGTCCATTTTAATTACTAACATCTGTAACACCCAACCCCACATCACACTTCATACACTTATGTATAGGTTATAGAAAGTTGGGAAAGAGCTAATAGTTTACAGACATTAAAGGAACAATCGAAAGTATCAATCCAGGTGGGCCAGATAGTAGGTTAGTAAAGGGATGAAGACATGGAAGAGAGGCAGAGGTGAGGGACTGGATAGCACTGTGGTGGGCAGCGTGGTCATCAGAAAGGATCACACTGAGTCTAGGGGCAGTCAGGAATCCACCTGGTTATCTCCTGAGCAGAGGTTGTGGTGTGTAGATCGCCAGTGTCAGGTCAGGGTACTGTGCTGCTCTTGAATGCCTTATGTGTTCTATGTGTCTCCAGTGTCGTCTGATGAGTCAAATACATTCATTGTGTGCAACATCTGGAAGTTGTATTTCATCCTGCTGTGTGTCCTGATCATTCTGATACAAGTTCATCTGGTTATTGCCAACATGCTTGCTTACCTGTACAAACAAGAGGAACAGCCATCCCACCTTGACATTGGTACCCAGAATAGAATGACTCAGGGATCTGTATATCACCTTACACTTCAGAAATCCAAAAGGGCTTTCTCTGGGCTAAAATCAAGACACCCCAGGGCTGCATTTCCCTCTGGAGGCTCAAAGCAAGAATAGATTGCCTTATTTTTTTTTTTCCTCTTGCATTCCTTGGCAAGCACAGCTTAGCATCTTCTCCACACACACCCCCCCCCCCACACACACACACACACACATTCCTATTCTCTCTCTCTCTCTCTTTCTCTCTCTCTCTCTCTCTCTGTATCTTAATTCCACTGACTCTGCTCTTCTCTTCTGCTTTTAATGACCCTAACGATTAGGTCAGATAATCTAGGATACTTTTGTGGTTTTTTTGGTCGGTCGTGGGGCTTGACCTCTGGGCCTGGGCGCTGTCCCTCAGCTCTTCAGCTCAAAGCTAGCATTCTACCACTTGAGCCACAACACCACTTCCAGTTTTCTGGTGGTTTATTGTAGATTAGAATCTCACAGACTTTACTGCCTGGGCTGGCTTTGAGCCAAGATCCTCAGATCTCAGCCTCCTGAGTAGTTAGGATTACAGGTGTGAGCCTCCCATGCCCAGCTAGTATACTTATTTTTTTTGGTGGTGGTGGGGGATGTCCGGTCATGGGGCCTGAACTCTGGGCCTGCGCGCTGTCCCTTGGCTCTTCAGCTCAAGGCTAGCGCTCTACCACTTGAGCCACAGCGCCACTTCCAGCTTTTTTTTTTCTTTTTTGCTTATGTGGTGCTGAGGAATCGAACCCAGGGCCTCATGCATGCAAGGCAAGCACTCTACCACTGAGCCACCTTCCCAGCCCCTATACTTATTTTTAAAAACAG
Organism: Dipodomys merriami; assembly: GCF_024711535.1. Lineage (NCBI taxonomy): Eukaryota > Metazoa > Chordata > Mammalia > Rodentia > Heteromyidae > Dipodomys > Dipodomys merriami. The sequence goes on from NW_027206069.1 coordinate 10,922,930, forward strand.
CAAACTTCATTCCGTTGCACGCCCGATGTCCTTTCTTATGTATTACCCGGGGTTCTGGGACTTACACATAGACATATATTTTGTGGAAGGAAGGGGTAGTTTTCTGCCTAGCGCAATATGGATGACCTTCCAAAATTATATCTAAGAACGTGAGCTCCTTCCTTGAAGAAGAACTGTGGTGGCTTCCTATTCTTCGTCAGACCATAACCATAATCCATTAAGGCATTCCAGTCTTGAATAGCTTCATTTCCTTCATCATCCAGCCTATTAGCTCCATGCACAGCCTCAGCCTGCGTGCTAGCCACCGCTGCCTTCTTGTTCTGCAGTGTGTCTTGCTTACTCCTGCCACAGGCCCGGCCCGCACTGCTTCTGCCTTGGAAGCTCGCCCCTCACCGGCACCTCCCTGCTTAGCTCCCCGTGTGTTCTTCCCACCTCACTTCAGTCCTTCCTCCTTCGGGGATGGCTGCTCTGATCTTCTGCCCACTTCCCCCACCCCAGCTCCTCTATCACTCTTTCAGGACACCTAGCACACGCACCGTTGCACTTTGCTTGTAGAAGAATTTAAGTCTTTTCCTGGATGTACTGAAAACTCAAAGGGATTCCGCATCTGGTAATTCACCACAGCTCTTCTTTGTCTAGTGAATGAATAAATGAACTATAGAAGGTATTTTTTTAATCTTTATCTTTGTTATCTTGAAGTGGTTGTACAAGGCAATTCAACGTGTCAGTTTATGAGAACAATGAATCTTAGTATGCATCTTCCCTTCAATAAAACTACCCCCATCTTTCCCAACCCCACCATTTTCATATATGTACATTAAACAGCATGATTGTTTTCACCCATCATGGAAGGTATTTCTAAGGAAAAAAAAGTTGTTAACAAATATGTTCACTGATACATTTGTACCAATAAATAAGATTGGAAAAGTCAAACCACAAGAAATGGTATAAAACTATTGGATAAAAAGGTATATAGCCATTAAAAGTGAAAATTACAGGCTGGGAATGTGGCTTGGTGTTAGGGTGCTTGCCTAGCATGCATGAAGCCCTGGGTTCCATTCCTCAGTACCACATAAACAGAAAAAGCTGGAAGTGGTGCTGTGGCTCAAGTGGTAGAGTGCTAGTCTTTTTTTTTTTTTTTTTTGCCAGCCCTGGGGCTTGAACTCAAGGCCTGGGCACTGTCCCTGAGCTTCTTTTTGCTCAAGGCCAGCACTCTACCACTTGAGCCACAGCACCACTTTTGGCTTTTTCTGTTTATGTGGTATGGAAGAATCGAACCCAGGGCTTCAGGCATGCTGGGCAAGCACTCTACCAACTAAGCCACATTCCCAGCCCTAGAGTGCTAGTCTTGAACAAAAGAAGCTCAGGGACAGTGCCTAGGCCCTGAGTTCATGATGAGTTCAAGCCCCAGGACTAGCAAAAAAAAAAAAAAAGTAAAAGTTACAAGCTAGGCCATGGCAACTAATGCCTGTAATTCCAGCCCTCAGGAGACTAGGATCAGAAAGATCCTAGTTCCAGACCAGCCAGGACAGAAAAGTCCACAAGACTCCATCTCACTAGAAAAAGCTGGGAGTGGTGGCACACACCTATCATCCCAACTATAATGTGAAGCAGAAGCTGGGAGGTTATAGTCCAAGTACAACTCCAGGCAGGAAGTGAGATTCTATTTCAGAAATAATCAACTCAAAAATGGTCTGGGGGCATGGTTCAGTGGTAGAATGTCTGCTTAGTGAGCACAAAGCCTTAAGTTCAGACCCCCAATACTAAAGGAAGGGAGACAGAAGGAGGGGAGTAGAGACAGAGGGCAAGTGGGGGAGAGAGATTACCATATAGTGTGGTCTTCAGGCTACACAAAACACTTCATAGGTCAGATCTGTCTTTGTTATGACACTAAATCCTTAGGTTGGAAATTCAGTACCAGTGGCTCATACCTGTAGGTATCTCTGCTACTCAGGAGACAGATCGGAGAATCACGACTCAGACAAATCCCAGAGACTTATCTCCAGTTAATCAGCACAAAAGCTGGAAAAGTGAAGGTATGGCTCAAGTGGCAGAGTGCCAGCCTTGAGCAACAAGCCGAGAAAGAATACAAAGCCCTGAGTTCGTGCCCACCCACAAACAAACTACATTTAGGGGAAGATTTTAGCTATATTATACCCATTTCCTTTTGTCTATAGAATGTCAAAGAGATTTCCTAAATTTTCTCTCCAGGAAGACCAATTCTTACAGAGAGGTGGACTGTACTCTAGAAGGAAACTGGAGGTGAGGGGAACTTTAGGCAGGTGGCCGCGAGGACGCCGTTAGTGGGAATGGGGTAGAAGAACTGTCTCTGTCCTGTTCAGACTGGAAGCCCCTCCGCCCCCATTGCTGGAAACCGAAGGAGCAGTCTGTCCCTGCGCAAGCTGTCTTGCTTTTGTCTTATACTTGTGCTCTCGATGACTGTGTGCCTCCGTGCTCCAGCATAATGTAAATACTTAATTTGTTTAATAAATATCCCGAAATAGCCTCTTTGAGTTGTTACTAGGAGGGCACGAACCTTTTAAGTCACTTAGCCAGCACAGATCAACACTTAATGTCTTTAATGATGAGCGTGATCCTTTTTTAGTGGCTGAAATGCTGTGTAATCAATGATGTAGCTCTGCCCAGAGGCAGGAGAAACTAGATAATGGGCAGAAAATGTCATGCTGGATGGGGCCAGTCATTTGAATCCCTGAAATCGGTATTAGTGTAGCAATTTATAGGAGAGCAGTTTCTTCCCAGGGCTAGGAAAAGCCCCCCATGTCTCTAATGTCCCTGGAGTGATTTACGCATTCTTGAAACCCCTTTGTGAGCCAGTGTCTGTAGCCTGCCTGCTGCACCAGCTTGGGCCCAGAGCCCCCCCCCCCCCCTCCTGGGGAGGAAGGTTTAGTGCTGAGCTGTGGGGGGAGAAGCCTGCCTGGAGTTGAGATGCCCGGATGTCATATGCAATCTTCGAGATGGCCCCTAGATCCACCCAGTGGGCTTTCCTTCCCCTGCCTCCATACCAGCTTTGAGGATTATTGTAGTCCAGTCTTCTAGCTACTAAATGGAGAAGTATGTGTGGATTGTTTTTTATTCAGCCTTCAAATGTCCCTTCTGGCCTTTGACTTGGAGTCCCTTGCTTTAACCCTGGAATGTGATTGCTTTGGCCGTGTCCCCATTTCCTGGGCATTTTATAATTTTCTAAATGCTTATAATGCCCTCTGAACCTTCATCGCTTTAGATTGAGAGTCTCTTGTTAAAAGCCTGTGGTCATTCCATTTGGTGTGACTTTCTGATTATAGGTAAGACTCTTACTAATAGAGTACTTCTGATAATTTGAGGCAATTGTTACATTATAAAATATTATTCACTTTTTATGTCGATGGTCATTGCCCACAGGTCTCAAAGTTTTAAATGCTAGGAATTTACTATAAATGAAACATTCATAATTTATTATAATTATATTGATCGAAAGCCAGATTTGCTATTAGCTCAGTGATACACATCAATGAGAAATGGGCTGGATGGAAGATCTGTTTTCCCTGAATGTATTATTTAACACTAAAATAAAAACTGCTGGAACTATTAATTTCTATAAATTCCTGAATTCTCATTTATTGTGGGGGGGAGTGTACTTCACAGGATTAGGGGTGGGAGGTGGTAGTAGACCTGGGGCTTGAACTCAGGGCTCAATGTTAGGGCTCTACCACTTGAACCATTGCTCCACTTCTGGCTTTTTTGATAGTCTATTGGGGAAAAAAGTCTCAGACTTTCCTGCCTGGACAGGCTTCAAATTGTGATCCTCAGATCTCAGCCTGCTGAGTAGTGAGGTTTGAACCACTGGCACCTAGCTTCACAAGATTTTAAAATATTTTTTCTATGACCAAGATATAAAGAGTAAATGACTTGGATTTCTGCTAAGTCTTAGCTAACCCCAGATGAGAGACCGTTTCAGAATCTGGCCAAATCTATCATTGTCCCCAGAGTGACAGTCATGTCCTGTACCCTCCTTTGAAATGTTATGTTTTTAATTAGTGAGAGCCACAGATATTCTCTGTTCCTACATCATTATGTTGCTAACGTTTCACTCCCAGAACTCCTGGCTGTACGGTAAGGAGACTGGGAAGAGATGAAAGTTTTGTTGAACTTGTTTGGTCATACAGATTTCTGGACTCTGTTCTTGATCATTGATTGTGAGTACTTTTAATTTCCGATGATTTATTTTTTGACATCGTTTTTTATGTTCTGAATTTTATAGCAGATTTGTTTTTCAGATCAACTTTAGACTTACGTGTTTTAATTTCCCTTTGAAAAGAGCAAATAGCTGTGCACCAGTAGCTCACACTTGTAATCCTTAGTTACTCAGGAGACTGAGATCTGAGGATCAAGTTTTAAAGCCTATCGGGTGGGAAATCCATGAAACACTAATCATCACTTAAACAGCTCTACCACTGAGCCACAGATCCACTTTCATAGCCAGAAATGGAAGTGGAACTGTGGTTCAAGTGGTAGAGTACCAGCCTTGAGCACAAAAGCTATAGGACAGTACTCAGATCCTTAGTTCAAGTCCTGGTACATACACATACACACACACACACACACACACACACACACACACACACATTCACACATGCAGAACAAGTTAGCAAATAATCTCTGCAATTCTTCTCTCACATCAGAGAAAAATAAGCATTATTTGACACATATCAGAGAAAAATAAGCACTATTTGACAATTGGTATTTTCTGGCTGTGAGGCATTCTGCCTTTTAAAAAGCAAGCTTCCTTCCAAACAGTGGCTAACAATGTTATTAGCAGGGCATTTACAAATGGCTTAATGTTTATAGTTCACATTTCAACTTCAACTCTATTTGTTGCATTAGCAAAAATGAAGCTCGTTATTCTTTTAGTCCATCTCTCCAAGCCTTCCTGAACCCACTAACACTCAGCTTTCTTGTCTAGAAGTATGTCATCTTTCCTGCATTACATTTGAAAGTTCACCTCATTCCTAAACCTCCAATCAAGGATATGAACTTGTTGCTTTCCAAGAGGCCGCATCTCTGTACTGAACCATTACGCCATCTGTTAGCGTGGTCAGAGTTCATTTTATTGCCTTCTTTGTGGACAGACTTGTACTGTAAAAGCATGTGTCATTGAAAACATAATTTTCCTCATCATTATGCTTTCTTTCTAGCCAGATCATAACCTGTGAGAAATCTATTGAGCCCAGAGTGAAAAGCTCTTCAGAATAGCTGTTCTTAAGAGATTAAATGATTGCCATCTCTGTCCCATTTCTTTTATCTCATAATCAAGTTCAAGATGATACTGGATATCTCAGCAAAAGTGATTATTTGGAATAGAAATGGCCTTATCTCTGTTCATATTTCACACTGCTAAAGCAGGATCTTTTTTCTTTCCTTTTGCATTTATATATGTTTATAGTTCCACATGGTCGAAGACTCAAACTACTGTTTTCAAAAGGCTAAAATGGTTCAAATGGTTAACAGGAAATGGTTTACATTTTTTAAATTTTCTTTCTCTTTTTTTTTTCTTTAATGCCAGTCCTGGAGCTTGAACTCAGAGGCCTATACTCACGGTTGGCTTTTTCACTCAAGACTCATGGTATCACTGAAAGTCTTCTGGCTTTTCTTGCTGATAAGAGTCTCACGGACTTTTCTGCTAGTACTAGGTTTAAACTGTGATCCTCAGATCTCAATCCCTTGAGTACAGCTAGGATTACAGGCATGAGCCACTGGCACCTGACTATACTTCCAAATTTTCTGTATACAAAGGCATTAGTTGTAAGACATAGCTTAGCATCATCAAATTTTAGAGCTTAATCAAATCTAAGAAACCATTCGACCTGAAAAGTGAGAAACTGGAAAATTCCAGGCAGCTGAAAGACTTACCCAAGATTCCAAAGCTGGGCAGCATCTCCTGCCTGAGCCCAAAGCTCCTTCCTAAGCCACTGCCCCACCACTCTCAGCTGGGCCTGTAGTAGGTGCACAGACGCTGCATGGAGGAAGACTGGAAGATCTAACGACCCAAAAGTACAGGAAAGATTTTTTTTGTTGGTGGTGGTGGGTGGTGTTCATGGATCTTGAACTCTGTCTGGGCCTGGATACTATCCCTGAGCTCTTCAGCTCAAGGCGAGCTCTCTATCACTTGAGCCAGCGCCACTTCTGATTTTCTGGTAGTTCATTGGAGATAAAAGTCTCATAGGTGTTCCTGCCCAGGCTGGCTTTGAACCCCAGTCCTCAGATCTCAGCTTCCTGAGTAGCTAGGATGACAGGCAAAAGATTTTTTTTTTAAATAGCAAGTGTAAAGATGTTTGAGTTGACCTGTACCCCTTCTCCTTACAGCTGTCTAATCTTCTATTTTCTTGTTGTCATTTCTCTACCAGAGAATCAAACAAAATGAAGATCGCATCACTGTTTAGTAACAGCTCTGTCAAATCAGTGCCAGAGAAGAAATAATCAGACTGTTTGGCAGAAATGAGACTCAGGCTGTCTGTGGATTGCATTTGTCTCTGGGCCTACAAGCCGTCACACTTGTGGCTTCCTGAGATTTAGGCATGCTGAAATTATACTCTTTCTTCCTTTTAAATATATCTAGCTTTTTGAAATAAGATTCCTCATGCTTCAAATGTATAAAATGGGAAACATGAGTCATTACTTATGGGTAATCATTTTACCATCTATGACTGCATTTTACATCTCATTCCCCACTCCTTTTTTTTGGGGACCTGGACAATCAGTCACTCCATAGTGAGAGAAAAACACATATTGGTCAAGAATCATGCTTAAAGACACCATAAACAGAAATTGCTAATGGGTACAAGCAAGTTCCTCTTTTTGAATATAGAATTGAAGCAAATAATTCAGAATCTTGGGATCTAAGGAGAAATCTGAATTATCTTAAGGTTTTTTTCAAAATGAAATCATTACCCTCCCTCCCAAAATTTATAGCCAGGCATTGGTGGCTCATGCCTGAAGTCCTAGCCCTTTAAGAGGCTGAGATCCAAGGATTGCAGTTCAAAGCCAGCCTGGGCAGGAAAGTCCGTGAGACTCTTTATCTCCAGTTTAAGCACCAGAAAACGAGAGGTGGAGCTGCTCAAAGTGGTAGAGCACGATCCTTGAGCTGAATTTCTCAGGGACAGTGCACACACACACACACACACACACACACACACACACACACACACACACACACACACACACACACACACACACACACACACACACACACACACACACACACACACACACACACACACACACACACACACACACACACGGTACCCTCCTTGCTTATCTTTTTTTTTTTTCCCAGCTTTAATTACTCAATCAACAATGGAAATTACAGGAATAAATGATCATAAGTTTTAATAGCAAGCACATGACTGTGAGGAGCATTTCATCTTGCTCTGTCCAGGGAGGTGTGGGCATCTTTCCTTTGCCTGAGGCTCACATTGGACCTTCATGACCATTATGAACCTTTCAGACACCGAGCAGCTGTCTTGATTAGCAAATCTACTTTCAGGGTATCTCATTGCTTCTGTTCAACAAACCTACATTTTTCTTAATCGTGAATGGAATTCATGATGCCAGTGATTCATCATACTATGTTGTTATATCCTAATTTTTGTCATAGTTATTATTGTGCCTTGTGTATGTCTTAAAAATTATCCTAAGGATGGGTATATAGGAAGAAGCAGCGTATCCATAGGGTTCGGTATTATTCACAGTTCAGACATGTGCTGGGGTCTGGGAACATACATTTATTGAGCATCCACAGTCTCACTACCAAGTTGCAGATATAGCAAGGTCTCAGGCAGGATACCTAGTCCGTGAGGATGATTTCACCAGCAAGAGCAGGAAGTGCATTGCGGATCCCTTTAAACAACACAGGTGATTTAATGGATCAGTGGCTAAGAGTCTTGACATAGGACAAGCTTCGGGCTTGGTTTGGTTAGACTACAGCTTGCCCAGTTACTGATAGCCTTTCCCTTCCCATGTGCACAGCCCTGACTGAGGTTGTTAATTACCCCCCTTGAAAGCCTGGATCAGTGTGCCACTAGATGACAGGACTGATTCGGAGTGGGTGTCTTATTGGAGGACAAGTCAGATGTAAAACCAACACTCACCTTTGCATACCACATGTCCACACTCAAAGAGCTCCTTTCTTAACTTGCAAACAGAATCTGTGGACTTTATTATGTTGGGACAAACCCTTTACCCATCATTAGAGGCCAGGGGAGGAATGCCATGTACCCGTTAGCCTAAGTCAATCAGTCTTTAACCAGTCACTGTGGTATGGAGGTGGGATTAAGTGATTGACAGGTTGCTGGAGGAGGGGGTCCGTCTCCCCCAAGCCACCTAGGTACTGCACAGCCCAGAGTGGGTGGGGTGGATGTTGAGGAAGTAAGTAACAGTATCCACCAACACTACCCATTGCCTCATTGTCTGTGGCTGGATATGGTTCTACTAAGGGCAGACTTTGACTGCTTGTGTCATTTTGACTGCTTGGTCTGACCTGGATCTCCTTTTATTATTTACAGTCCATCCTAAATAGTTAAGTCTAAACTTATCGTCAGCTCTTAGCTGGACCTCTGCACCCAAAAGGATCCTCTAAGGGCTTTAAATTCAGGAACTTACTTTCTTCACTAGACTTAAAATCTAGTCTACCTTTTGTTGACTTGTTAAACATTCGTAGGTAAGATGTGTATTAGACAGCAAAGAGAGAAATTACCTTTAACATTTCAGTTGTCCAGAACCTCAACACTTTTCTAGGGGGAGTGGTGGATTCAAGAACTCAGGGCCTGGGCGCTGACCCTTAGTTTTTTCCACTGAAGGCTGGAACTCTACTATTTGAGCCACAGCTCTACTTCTGGCTTCTTGGTGGTTAATTGGAAGATAGAAGAGTTTCTCAGACTTTCCTTGATGAGCTGGCTTCAAACCACAGTCATCAGATCTCAGCCTCCTAACTAGTTAGGATTGCAGGCATGAGCCACCAGTGCCCAGCTTCAACATTCTTCTTAAAGACAATGTTTTAACTTGCTTTAAAAAGCATTTCTCGAATAGCTGAAGACTCTGATCTATTTCAGATAGTGAGATCCCTGTTAACTGAACGAGAATACGGTGTGACGTACTGTTGCTGGTGGCTATTTAAATTCTCCGTGTGAACCTCATCTCTCAGAATAAACTTTCCACTGTGTTTTAACCTGGGTTCCTCTTGGCAACAGAGCCAGTGATGAGGACTTGTGTGAAACAGAGAATGGCGGGGGGGGGGGGGGGAATCAATTCAAGTATCTGCTATCAAGTTTATTACAGCTATGAGCAACTGGAGTTTGATCCCATCAGAACCTGCACTGAGCCAAAAAAGAACGAAGTCAGAGCTGTCTGCCTGAGGGGCAGACGGAGAAAGCAATTATCCACTGAATCACTACCTTGTTGGTCAAAGGTTGCCCTCTGGGGTCTTAATGTCTTCTTTTTCCTTACTTTGAGAGAGATGGGGGGAGGGATAGGAGAGGGAGAGAGTGAGAATGTTCCTGGGAAAATAGCATAAGTTGATGTAACTTGAGGGGTGGGTGGGATTGAGAGAGATTGGGAGGAACGATGATACATTGTAATCATAAATTGATATGTTGATGAAACCCCTTTGTACAACTATTGAAAGATAATATGAGCCTAGTGCCATTGGCTCATAGCTGTAATCCTGGCTACTCAGGAGGCTGAGATTGGAGGATCACAGTTCAAAGCCAGCCCAGGTAGAAAAGTCTGGGAGACACTTATCTCCAATCAACCACCAAAAAGCCAGGAGCAGAAGTGTGGCTCGGGTGGTAGAATGCCAGTCTTGAATGCAAAGGGACAGCATCCATGCCCTGGGTTCCAGCTTCAGTCTCAACACCAAAGTAACTAAATAAAATAAAGATAATAAACAAGTTGGCATAAGATGTGGCCAAGCCGGAGCTCTCAGCAGTGGCTGAGGTCCAGTTTGGTGGTAGAGTGTATGCGATGCTCACAGAGGAAGCCCGATGCACAGGAAAGGGCGCTCCTTCACCACAGGGAGAGGCAAAGTCGGCATCTCCCATCATCCCTGAGAAGCTGAGTGGCTCTGCTCAGCACGCGTCTCTCAGAGGGTAAAAGTTAATAGACACGTAAGCAAGTGCGTTGCTGTAGACGCCCATCAGCAAAGGGGGAGGGGCTGGCAGTGCAGAGGGCAGCAGGCTCCTCTGTGGGAGACAGGGCTGCACATGGGGTGCTGTCCTGAGCGCCCCTGTACTGCAGGGCCCCTGGTCCCCAGCGCCTTGCTTGTGGGGTGATTTTTGCTCTTCTTCTTCTTCTTTTTTTTAAATCACTTTGCCCTTACAATGGCGGCTTACTTTCTTTGAAATGACTCTAGGTAGGAATGAGAAAGAGATTCTTTTTCTCTCTCTCTCTCTTTTCCCCACTACAAAAATCCCACTAGCAAAACTTCTCATTGACGTCATCGCCTCCCCCCATTAGCTTCTCCTTAATGTGTCGGGTGACTCAGTGTCAGTCTTCAACCCACTGTGTGACCATGCCAGCAACTCATCAGAGTCACTGTCTGTCAGTCTGTCTGCTGGGACACACAGGTGCGTGGTACTGACCGAGACCCAGCAAGCTCAATGAAAAAGCTTTGCTGTTGCCCAGGCAAGGAGCAAGGATGATTATCTGCATAATCCATCCAGCAAAACGTGAGCCCTAGGCACCTTGGAAGTCACTTGTCTTTAAAGTCTTTTAAAGAAAAAAAAATATATTTTTTACTAGAATATACCCAAGGCTTGCCTCAGACCATGGCTCCTCTGGCCCAGTAGTTCTTAGGGGGTGGTCTGGTCCCCCCAGGACACACCTGGCAATTTCTGGAGACATTTTTGGCTGTCACAGAGGGTAGAGGGCAGGAGAGGTGCTGCTGCCACCTAGCGGCTGAATACCCCACCGTGCTCCGGGCAGCCCCTGAGCCTCCCACAGCCTGCTCAGGCTGGGAGCCCCTGCTCTAGCTGTTGAGGATTTGGACTGTGTGAAACAAAGCCACTTGTTTGGGAAATTCAGACTAAAAGAGGAAATCTGTCATATGAAGACAGAATTCCCCATAACCCAACCATCTCTGTCCCCTCTGACAGATCACCTTCAACTTATGCCCAGATGACCATCCATGTTGGCTAGTCTTGCAATTACAGTGTAGATAGATGCCAACTTGCATTCTTGTTTCCACTTGAAAATGGTATTTCTTTCTCCTCTCATCTCTTTCCTCTCTCATTCTCTCTCTCGTCTGTACTGGGGACTGAATAAAATCTATAAGCTATTCTCTCTCCTCCTCTTCTTCTCTCTCTCTCTCCTCTCATGTCTCTCCTCTCTCCTCTCTCATTAGTACTGGGGACTGAACTCAGGATCTCACAGTTGCTAGGCAGATGCTCTATTAACTTGAGCCACTCCTCCTGTCCCATTTTTTACTGACTGTTTTCAAGGTATGGTCTCACTCTGTGTCCAGGCCAGCCTGGTCTGTGAATATCCTACTTGAATTTCCTTGGGTTGTTGGGGATAACAAACATGCACCCCTATACCCAAACATTGTACTTGTCTCAGAGCTGGGATGATAGGCCCATTCTGCTCTACCCACCTATTGAATGAGCTGGACTCTCACCAGCTTTTCTATCCAGGGTAGCCTCAAACCATGATTCCCTCCCCTCCCCACCCACCCACCCCCGGCCCCCTACCCCCCGCCCACCCAGCTCTGCCTCCCAAATAGGTAGGAGTACAGAGTTGAGCCCCTACACCTCACCAAAAGCTAATATGTTTCTCTCTGCCTTTGGAATCCTGGCCATGTGTTGCAAATGATTTTACAACAAAAACTACCTTCCAAGAAGTAAGTATTTCTGGAACATTCTAAGAAAATTGTTCTGATTGAAATCTTCTCCTACAAGAAACAGTTACTGCTTGGGAGAATAGCTCACCATTTAAGTAAAGCAATCGCTGCCCGCCCCCCCCCCAGAGCCTCACAGGGAGGGAATGCTGTGTCGTGGCTTCCTGAGGGGCTGCCAGCGTGGAGTCACTGGGCAGAATGGAACTGGGGCTATTGAACCCCACACAGCACCCATCACCAGGAGGAGAGAACAGCCTTGTTCAATAAGTCAGATGAAAAGAGAAAAAGCCCATTCCCCTTGCACTCGTCATAGTAACCGGAACTACTTTTGAGGACAATGGGTCTGGAAATGTTTGTATTTTCACAGATAGAAAACCTGCGGGAATTGAGCGGAATGGATTGTCTAGTCCCGACTGAAATTCTCGGGGTATCTCAAGTGTCAGCCCTGAAATTCTCGGGGTATCTCAAGTGTCAGCCAAGGGCTTCCTGCCCTGGCTGGCTCACACAGTGCTGCCTGGAACCCCCAGTCCACACTCTGTGGGGTTCTCTTTTCAAGCTCCTCACACTTTCCTAGAGGGTTTGTGGCTCTTCAGTTCTTCCTGCTGTCTGCGAATAGAGTTGGTGGCTGGTGGTACCATTTGCTTCCCACCTGCTTTTCTTGTTCTCTTCTGCTTCTGCTCAGAAAAGAAAAAAATCTCTAAATCAGGCCTCAGCCCCTGACAATAAGATACCCCAAGCTCATCATCTCCCTATGGTGTGTGTGCCCGTCACTGCCCGGGGTCTAGGCTTGGGGAGGCCGTAATGCACAGCACATGCAGCTCTGAAGACCCAGGACATGGAGCAGTCAGTCAGGACCCTGGGGTGTTACAGCGGGGCTCCTCCCGTTCCCTTCCTTGCTTGTTCATACCGCATTACCTGGAATGGACAAGTCTTTGGAGACCCTACTCCCCAAAGCCAATTCCAGGTCTCTCTTATGTGTCTCAAAAACAAACAAACAAAAAACACCTTTAACTTGAATGGGGAGGGAGGGAGGCTGCATTTTTAGAAAGCAGTTTTTATTGTTAATGGCCATATTATTTCCAAATCAGGTCTCACTTTCTCCCAGGCCAACCTAGACTGTGATCCTCCTATTTTCCCCCTCCCCTGTAGCTAGTATGACAGACATGTACCACCATGCCCAGGTTTGTTATTATAGTTGTTGTCATTATTGTTGATGGGATATTAAGAACTCTGCCAAGGCTAGCCTTGAACCATGATTCTCCTGAATTTAGCCTCCCAAGAAGCTATGGTTACATATATGAGCCATCAGGCCCAGCCCATGACCACATTTCAGATGTCAGCAGATGTCTCCTGTCCCTAGTCTGTGTTTGGCAAGTGTAGTTGAGTAGAGAGACAGAGTCTGAGATTCCTGATAGGTGGTTGCAAGGGTGCTGTCTTCTCTGGGTTTTATCTCACTACTTTTTTTTAAGACTCTGTGGACAGGATTCACTTTCTTCAATTCCCTGAACCTCTTGGGAATGGATAGAATTTTCCTAATATTGTCATCTGTTTCCCCAGAGTCATGCATGCTGTTGCCTGCCACAGGTTTAGAGGTAGGAACACACTCCTGGAGCTAGGGGTGGGGGTGGAGGTGGGGCGGGGGGAGGGGGCAGCGGAGGGGGGGGTAGTGAAGAGTAGCAGAGTGTTTTGGCACTGATTGCATATGGCTGCCATTCTTGGACTGTGTAAACAGAAATGATGAGCCACTTCCTGTTTACCTAATGTCACCATCTTCCTGTGCTCATCTCCACACCTCCAGCTCTGCCCACTAGCCACATCTGTTCCTCCCTTTCTGTGACAGTGTGGGTGCTGTGAAATCCTCACGGCATATTTCTGTCTGAAAACCACCTTTTTTTTTTTTTTTTGCTTTTACAATTATAGCCCTGAGACTTGAGTTTCTTCTTTACCTGACCAGATCTGCTCACGTCTGGGAAGAAAAGTCACAAGTCATAAACAATTTCAGCGTATTTCCTTCTTCATATAAATAAGACATCCCACTCTGCATGACGTCAGTATAAAGCCACACCAGGTCATATACATGAGCTGCCCCCTTTGGATCCTTTCTTGGGCATACTTTGCCCATTTTCTGATTGGAACTTGGATAAGCCAAGCAAGCTGAATCGGATCTAAAATTTGAGCTAAATACTATGACAACAGAGATTATTTACAGAGAAAACAAGACATTGGAGTCCCTTCTCTGCAAACACTCAGTGCCTCAAAAAAAAACAAAAACAAAAAAAAACCAGAAAGTTCTCAGAAGCAGTTTATTTGAAACATCACTTTTTCTAGGATATTCACTTGACTCACCCTCTGAAATTGATAGTTCAACCTTACGAATTCGGAGTAGAAAGAAGTAAAAGGCCATTTATCTAATCCGATTCCTTGGGAAGAAAATACTTAGGCAATATTAAGAACCTTCAACTCACTAATTTTATAAAAGGGATGATTTATATTCTGCAGTCAGTAATGTGTGATAGTGATTATTTCTAATCCGTTAGAAGAGATCTGACATGCTATCCTTAAGATATAGCATGAAATCATCATGTATATTTCACCAAAGGAAGTAACAAGAATAATGACCCCTTTAGTCTACAATCATTTTACTCGAACACACTGCAACATGGTTTTGCCCTGGAGCAGAGAAGTAGGGTTTTTCTCTACTTCAAAAGAAATGAAAAATAATCATCACTCTTAGCCAGCACCATTACAGACTTCAGAGACTTTGGCATGAAATATTCAGAAAGTTTATTTTAGAATTCAATATTTTAAAAGCCTGCTTTAAAACTATTACTGTGATTAGTGGCTCTCTTGCTTGGGCTGGTCTTTGCTTTCAAAAGTCCTGTGTCATGGCCGATGCTATTTGTTGCTGCCACAGAATGTAATTTACCTCAACCACAGAAGCTCTATCGAAGGTATGTTATACATTGTTTTAGAATGTCCTCCTGGAGGAATCTGGACCACTACCCATGAGTTTTCCTTTCTTCTTTCAGATGCACTATGTTTGTGTATGGGTTTGTGTGTCTGTCTGTCTGTCTGTCTTCTGTATTGGAACTTGAACTCAGGACCTTGTGGCCTTACTTAGCTTTTTCACTCAAGGCTAGCACTCTCTCATTCAAGCCATACCTCCAGTTCTGGCATTTTGCTGAATAATTGGAGATAAGAGTCTCACAGATTTGTCTGCTTTGGCAGTTTTGGGACCACGATCATCAGATCTCAGCCTCCTGAGTAGTTAGGATTACAGGAGTGAGCCACCAATGCCTGGCTTATTTCTTATTTGTTTATGGCGTATTTCTCTGATTAAATATGTGTGTGTGTGTGTGTGTGTGTGTGTGTGTGTGTGTGTGTGTGTATGTTTTGTCATAGATAAGTGCAGAACAACTAGAGAAAAAATGATTTCTCCTTTCCTTGTATAATATATACAATTGGCTTCATCTCTAAATAAATTTAGAGTATTATTTCTGTATATTTCAATAATGACTCCAGCTTATATTTATTCTCAATGTAGACAAAAGATAGGTTTCTGTCTCACACAGAAACATGTAGATGATTTGGGCATTTACCCAAATGTTCACAAACAAGACCACACTAAAGCTACCAGCATGACTATGTTTATTGCAGCCTTATTTACCATAGCTAAGATATGGAACCAACCCAGATGCCCCTCAGTAGATGAATGGATCAAGAAAATGTGGTATATATACACAATGGAATTCTATGCCTCCATCAGAAAGAATGACATTGCCCCATTTGTTAGGAAATGGAAAGACTTGGAAAAAATTACATTAAGTGAAGTAAGCCAGGCCCAAAGAAACATAGGTCTCATGGTTTCCCTTATTTGCAATAACTAGTATATGTTTGAGTCAAGCAGAAAAGTTTAGATAAGTTGATGTTATGGAAATGAACCCTAAGATATGTATTCAAATGTTTTTTTTTTCTTTCATGCGATTGTGTCTAACACATTTATAAGATTATTTCATTGTTGCTTTGTATGTCCCTCCCGCACGGTATAACCCCTGCTTTCACTGTATTTGATGTTGTTATAATTTGTGGAAGGGAAGGGAAAAAACAAATCGTTTAAATAGGGATACAGGTGGACCCACTGCAACAATGAGACGTACAAGTCATTATGTCAAAAACGAACTTTACAACTTTGGTGGGGGGGGAGGAGGGTTCGGTGGGGGGCCGGGGGGGGGGGAGGATGGGAAGGATGGGAAGGGGAAACAAAGAGGAGGCTACAATGCTTGATAAGAAATGTACTCATTATCTTGTCCATGTAATTGTAACCCCTCTGTACAGTAGTTTCACAATAAAAAAAAAAAAGAAACATGCAGATGAAGATTCTAGTGTGTTCTTGATGTGAAATCACTGATGAGGATAATGTGTAAATATTTTTCTGTTTCGTGTTTCAGAGAGGCGGATCGAGACTCAGACGGTCATGTCAGCTTCAGAGACTTTGAATACGCCATGAACTATGGACAAAGTGAATCCTAACATTTGTGAACTAGGGTGGGCATTTGTGACGTTATCCATAGATTGACGGTCAAACAGACTGCTCTGCTCATAATGTGATCCCATAAATGTGTGATTAAATTCTTCAACTTTTTTTTTTTGGGGGGGGGAGTGTTTTTTTTTTTTTGTTGTTGGTTGTGGGGCTTGAACTCAAGTACTGTCCCTGAGCCTCTTTGTACTCTAGGCTAGTGCTCTGCCACTTAAGCCACAGCACCACTTCCTGTTTTTGAGTGGTTTATTGGAGATAAGAGTCTCATAGGGACTTTTCTACCTGGACTGGCTTCAAACTACAATCCTCAGATCTCAGCCTCCTGAATAGCCAGGATGCCTTCAAGTTTTTTTTGTTTTTTTTTGTTTTGTTTTTTTTTTAATTTAATTTTATTTTATTTGAGAACATACTGTACAGAGGGGCTACAATTACATGGGCAGGATAATGCATACATTTCTTACCAAGCATTGCAGCCTCCTCCTTTGTTTACCCTTCACCTCCCTTCCCAGCCTCCCCCCTCCCCCCACCCAATTATACCCCCCTTCCCCCCCCACAGACTTCAAGTTTTTGAAGGCCAATCATATTCTTGGTCTCAGAATCCTAGACATCGGGGGAACTCTGCTTTTTGTCACCCTCACCCCCCCCACACACACACCCCACACACACACTGCAGAGTAGAGAGCTCCACTTGCCTCATTTCCTAGTCCTCGCTAGCCACCTAGATCCCTGGTGCTCATCAGCTCCAAAGGGCTGGGGGCGGGGGGGGGGGGGGGGAAGCACCCTTTATCCTGCCAGTAACATATTCAACTTTGGTTGAAAAGGAAAAACATTCTTCCTGTTATTGCTTACTGTGTTCAAGCCATGAGCAAAGTGTTGGGAAAACAAAGACTGAAGTTCTCTAAGAAAATGTACTGGGAGTTCAAATCATGACCACACACTGGGTGCAGAGGATTGGCTAAACAAGACAAAGAAACCAGGATGTGGCAGAGGTCCTGGAGGGCAGAAGATGCATTTGTAGAATGCTATAAGGCCTGGCCTGGCCTGGGTTTTTTCTGAGAAACAGAATGCCTGGGATGCACATTTCTGGTTTTTGGTATGTTCTGCCATCAAACATGATTCAAGCTCTCCACAACCTCAGCCTCCATCTTGAGATTCAGATCTCTGCGCCTTGCAGACCCCGTAAGCACCAGTGATAGCTGTACTGGACATGGGGCATTTATTTAAAATTATTCCAGGCTACTAATATCAACCTTCATACAGGGTTCAGCTCACCATTCACAACGTTTAACAACGTTTGTGAAACAATCTTTGCTATAATTCATACTTTAAAGTATTAAGCATTTAAAGGTCAAGTAGAATGTAAATGTGTAAAACAGAAATATTAAGCAAGTTCTGTTCTCATAGAGATTATTAACAGATGATAGCTTTAATAAAGTTTTAAACTGTGATAAGCCAGATCAGTCCAAGGAGATAAAACAATTAAATGTAATTTGGTGTCCTGGAGTAGAAAGGAGACATAAGGTAGAGCCAATGCAAGAATTGAGCTCCAAGAGGTCTTGATAATGGTTCGTCAATGACAATATACTTCACTCATATAAAAGGTCTGCAATAGGAAGGACTGAGTGAAAAGTAGAGAATTGTCTATACTAATTTCACAGTTTTCCTATAAATACTTAAAATTATTCCCACATTAGAAGTTGGTTTAAAAATGGGAGTATATTCAAATATTAATAAACTGAACTCAATCTAAGCTGAAGAAACACTAAAAATCATTAAGCCTTGAAGATGAAATATTATTGCAAACACAAAATGAATTAATGATATCATTAAGTTAACCTGTGTGGGGGTTTTTTAGTACAAATTGTTCCCTCTGATAGAATGCCTTTTCTGATTTTGGGTAGGATTTAATTCAGCAAGTATTTCCATCATAAAGTGAATAATTAAGTCATTGAGTCTTATCTCAAGACTGAAATGACACGGATTTTAGACCTTTCTTTCTTTCCTTTCTTCCTTCCTTTCTTTCTTTCTTTCTTTCTTTGAACTTTGTCAGTCTTTGAACTCTGGGCCTGGGCGCTGTCCCTCAGCTCTTCAGCTCAAGGCCAGCGCTCTACCACTTGAGCCACAGAGCCACTTCCAGCTTTTTCTGTGCATGTGGTGCTGAGGAATCGAACCCAGGGCCTCATGCATGCAACGCAAGCGCTCTACCACTGAGCCACCTTCCCAGCCCCTAGATTTTTCTTTTAAATATAATTTTATTGTCATTCTTAAGGTATGGTTCAGATGAGTTACCATTTCACAACTTGGGTAGATTTTAGATTTTTTTAACTACAAAATATTGCAGAGCATGCTAATAAAGTGTCATTCTTCCAGCCAGTGCTGGAATTGCAATACCCTATCCGTCTCATTGCTCCCAGGAGGTATGGGTAGGAAGGGGGAGGCGGGGTCTTCTCCTACAGTGGATGTGGGAAGCAGACGCAAGGCTGGATGCTCTGGGCGACCCCCTTGACCCCCGACCAGGCAAGACGCTTTGTTCTCCACGACAGAAAACCACCCAGACTACCTTAGAGCACAAGAGAATTTGCTAGAAAACATGGCTATGTTTCCATGTGATGGAACCTAACAGAGAGAAGGCAAGATTTCAGGAGCCAACAGCTGCAGCGCCTGCAGACTTCCTTCCACACTCACCGACAGACGCACACTACCCTAGGGGACTGGCCCATGGCTTGTCCTGCTCCAAGTCTAGAGACCCCCAAAGAGGCTGTGTTGGGCCTTCGGATCAGTCCACTATAATTCACCTACACAACATGGACCTGGCCACTGAGGACTCATCCAGGTGTGCCCAGGGCCGGTGTAGACCCAGGCAGCCATCCCATTTCTTTCTTAGAAGAAAACACAGCTGCTACCTCATGGAGAAGGGAGAGGACGTTTGGGATTTGCTGCTTAGGAAGATTCAGGTTCTCAGAACAGAGACATGAAAAGGAAAAGCAAAGCACTGGCCCCTGCCTCCTTCCTCTCTTCTCTCTTTCCCTAGGCACAATCCATAATCTGCAAGCTCTTTCCACTGCTTCTCACTCTCAGATCCCAGTTGCCAGTCTTTAGCCTGTTTTCTGTTCATTGTGACCTTGTTAGTCGGACCTTAGTTGGATAGTTCCAAGAATGAGCATCTATTCAACTCAAGGTCAATGAGGCTGGGCATGGTGGTTCAAGTCTACACTTTGGCATCTCAGGAGGCAGAGATCAGAAGGATCACAGTTTAAGGCCAACATAGCCTCTCCCCATCCCCACCCCCAAAAGGATCTTAACAAAAAAGAAAGGAAGGAGGAAGGAAGAAAAGAAAGAAGGAAAGAAGAAGGAAGGAAGGAAAGAAAAAGAGGAAGGAAGGAAGGAAGAGGAAAAGAGAGAGTACGAGCAAGCTGGACACCATGACATGTGCCTTTCCCCAGCCAACATGAAAAGTGTAAGTTGTAAGATTGTGGTCCAGACAAAAATAAGACCCTAATCTCAAAAATAACCATGGCAAAGCCAGGCACAGTGGCTCATGCCTGTAATCCTAGCTACTCAGGAGGCTGAGATCTGAGGATCACAGTTCAAAGCCAGCCCGGGGAAGGAAAGTCCGTGAGACTCTTATCTCCAATAAACCACTAGAAAACCAGAAGTGGTGCTATGACTCAAACGGTAGAGCACTCACTTTGAGCTGAAGGAGCGCAGGGACAGTGCCCAAGCCCAGAGTTCAAGACCCATGACAGACAAAAAAAAAAAAAAAAAAATGGCAGCCCAGCAACAGTGGCTCATACCTATAATCCTGGCTACTCAAGAGGCTGACATCTGAGGATCGTGGTTCAAAGCCAGCCTGGGCAGGAAAGTCCATGAGACTCTTATTCAATTAACCACCAGAGAACTAGAAGTGGTGCTGTGGGTCAAGTGCTAGAGTGCTTGCCTTGCCAGTGCCCAGGCCCAGAGTTCAAGCCCCACCAACTCCCCCACACAAAAATACCATGTCAAAAAGGGATGAAGGTATGGCTCATATTGTAGAGCCTCTGCCTAGCAAGTGGATAGAAGACCCTGGCACAAGCAGACTGCTCTGCATGTCTGGCTGAGCAAGGAACCTGACTCAGGAGCAAGTGGTAGACATGCTCTCTGCCACGTAGCCTGGAGATCCAAGGCAGCTGGTTTGCGATGAGAGCAGAGAGAAACAATAGATGGTGAGAAAGGAGCAAGCGAAGAGATAGAGTAGCCTTGTGGTCCTGGGGTTCTTGTGGAAGCTTCTGTACACGTCCCAGGCATAACCCTTGGGGTCCTGCAAGGTAACCCCTTCATCCGTCCAATAAATCTTTCTGCTCCAGCCAGCTGCAGTTGCTTTCTGTCATTTGAAACCAAGAGAATCCTCTGTGGGGGCACATTCAGCCAAAGGCAGAGTCCTCCGTGACATTAACCTTTACCAGGGCTGCACAGAAGAGTCTTCTAGAGACCAAGAAGGAGCCATTGCAGGTGGCAGAGGAAGCTAAAGCTGCCGTGTCCCCTGCCTCTGTCCCCTCACCGTGATTCAGCACTGCCTTCCCTGTGCTAGCTGTAAGCTAGTAATGGCCTCAACCCACCAGCCCACCTCAGGCCTCATGGCTGCTTTCTCCTGAGTCCGAGCGGGCAGCTGCACCTCTGGAATCCTTTCAACCTCTGTGGCATTTCTGTGTCCCTTTCTCCTCCCATCTTTTCCAGTGTCCTGTCCCCCAACGACCTCATAAGTGGTTGTTGGTATTTTCCAAAACATTCTTCCAAAGATGATTTCACTCAGCCTAGACTTCAGCGATTGCTCTGATTGATAGGACTCCACAGACAAGTCTGTGCCTTTGATCTTGACTCTGTTCAACTCCTGCCTGTTCATCTGGCCATCAGGTATCTCCACCTCAGTACAAACTCACTGAACTAAAGTCCAAAGACGCATGGCTCCTCTCATTTTCAAAACTGGCTTCCTATTCTGCGTTTTCTATTTCTCATCGTGGCAATCTCTCCATCCACCCCATCCCCCACCCCACCCTCACCCCAGACTATCATCCGAGCCAGCAGCCTCCAAGTCTTTTCACGTCTCCGTCTTCCTCAGCTGACATGCAGCCATTCACCAAATCCCTCTGAGCCTGCCCCAGTAAAACATTCACAACCTTCTCCTCCATGGCATCCAGATATTTCTGCCAGTATCCCCCTTTCCCTTCCAGCCCTTCTAACCAGTCATTCTTTTTTTGCATAAAGACTCGTTGCTTCTCTCCTCTTTATTCATGTATCCAAAGATGAGTAGATGTGTGAGTGAGTAAGAAGCAGGCTCTGGTGTCAAGAAACTTTCATCTTTCCAGGGCACTGACAAAATTACTCCTCTCTGCTCAAAAGCTCTCAGCAACCCCCTTTTCTATTGGCTAATGTCTAAAGCTCTAACAGGCCAGCCCAAAGCCCTCTACAATGGGAGGTCAATTTACATTACCAGTGTCCTTCACAACTACCTCTGTCTTACCACACAACCAAGAGAGACACGTGCACCAAGTGGTCCTTTCACTAAATACACCACAATGGCAGGCAGAAAAGGAACAGCCTTAGAATGAAGAGCTGAGGAGATAATACAAAGATGCATTCATGCAAAAAAGAAAATGTATTTTAGATGACGTATTGGACCACCTCATCCTGATGAAGCTTTTCCATTCCCAGTTGTCTCCTCAAGATGCGAAGGGGTGAGTGGGAGGGAAACTAATGATGCTGGATCTTTTTTATATTTATTTTATTCTCAAAACTAGCGAGAGAAATATTTGCCATTCTTCTTTCCCTTTTTCTTTTTAATAAAAGAAACTGGCTCAGAGGTCTTAGTTCAGGCCCAGTGTTGGGGCTGATGGTGAGGAGGATGGGGATTGACGGGTATGCGGGGTGATGATTCAAACCTGCCAGCGTGCTCACAGACAGATCCTTCTTCCTCAACCATGACAGCTGTCTGCATTTTCCACTTGCCTTGGGATAGCAAGGCAGATAACTTTACCCACATTCATGGACCAACCCTCAGTCACATGGTGGGTAGCAATCATTGGTTTCATCCTACACACCACCAGAAATTACCCAAACTTCCTTTCATCATCCTTGGCCATTTTCTTTTCAGACACTTCTACCACATCTGCAAAAAGAATGTCCTTGTCAGACTCCAGTTGCACGAGTTGCATCAATGATGTGAGCTGACATGTGCCTCATTCTCTGTTCTCCTTCTCTTCCTCTTCCTCTTCCTCCTTTTACTGGTTCCGGTGGGTAATTTCTACTCTCATTCACACCTAAGGAAGTGGGAAATGGCCCAGCCTTTGAAAAAAAGTTTAGCAGTCTCTTAACAAAGCTAAACATAGTCTTGTCACCTGAGCCAGAAATCAAACTCCTTCGTTACTCAAAGCCAACTTCAAAAGACAAAAGATTAAAATATGCTACAGGCTCTTACAAGCCCTATTTGAAGACACTGAGTTCTAGAAATGTCTGAATAACAGAGCCATCTTTGAAGAGGCCTTCATTATCAGCAGGAAGTACTCGGGCACAGAAATTCTAAACACTCTCCACCGATCCTTCAGCTTGATGCTCACTATACGTAGACACTTGGAACTTCAGATTCATAAAAATAAACTCCTTAACAACCTTTGCTTAGCCTGTAACTTTTGAAGAATTTATTTGGAACTGTGAAGTCTGGCAGTTAAAATAAAACCCATAGACTTCAATTCAGTGGCCTGAGGGTTAATCAGCTTACAAAGCAACCTGACTTGCAATAGAAATTGAAAGTGTATTGGCCACATGGATTGAAAAGTCACCTACACATTTTACAATAATCAAATATAGAGTGCCCAATCTAAATTTCTCTTAGGTTAAGCTGATAAAGTAAATAACTCAGAAATGTGAATTTAAAAAAAATTTCAGACAAAATCAGGTTAATTTGCATGAAAACATAAACTGAAATTCAAACATATTCCCTAGGTTATGCTTTATTGATCCTTGAAAAAGAAAACTCAGAGTAAAACAGTTAAGTTGGCTAAAATATGTGACTTCAGTAAGAGCAATTGCAATAATATTAAATTTATGAGGAAAAAGAACTTGACCAAGGGGCTAGAAATATATTACAAATATTGTCATAGCAACAGTCACTGTAAGGCAGAAGTCGGTTTGGGCATTTTTTTTTACTTTGAATAAGAAAGCCAAGCTTGATTTTTAAATGACTTTTCTAGGGTCAAACGTGTCAGAGATAGTGCTTGAATCAATTTCTTTACCAAGTTTTCCTTACTACTGAGCTTGCAATGCTTATAGCATATGGTTTGTCCAATCTTTTCCTACCTCTTTCCCTCCCTCCCTCCCTCCGTTCCTTCCTTCCTTCCTTCCTTCCTTCCTTCCTTCCTTCTTTCCTTCCTTCCTGCCTTCCTTCCTTCCCTCTTTCCTTCCTACCCCTCCCTCCCTTTCTTCTTCCAATTCTCCATTCTTTCTTTCATTTCTCCCTGTCCCTCCCTCCATTCTTTCTCTCATCCTTTCCCCTTTCTCCTTCTGCCTCTCCTTCCCTTCCTCCCTCCCCTTCCTTACCTTTTTTTAACTTTTTCTTTCCTTCCCCCTTCTTCCCTTCCTTTTTTCTTTCCTTCCTTCCTCCTTCTTTATATCTCCCTTATTTTATCCCTCCCTTCCTCTTTTACTCCCTGCCTCCTTTATTTCCTTGTATCATATCCATAAATAGAATTACATGCACTGGGTCATTTGAGAGTCAGTCTGACCTGCTTCTTGGCTGATATCCAAACATATATTCAGCAGAATTTTTCTCTTCTTACCACCAAAATTCCAGAGCACTTGATAGCTTTGATCACATATAGGGACTTCTTAGGCATCTTCTCTTCAAATACTGTTTTTACCACATCTGTGAAGAGAATGTCTTGTCAGACTCCAATTGCACATGTTCTACGTCAGTGATGTTAGCTGACATGTATCTTGTCCTTCGTTCTCCTCCTCCTCCTCCTCCTCCTCCTCCTCCTCCTCCTCCTCCTCCTCCTCCTCTTCACATTCCTTTTCCTCCTTTCTCTCACTGGTTTCAGGGAGTAATTTCTACCCTCATTCACACCTAAAGAAATGCAACATGGTCTAACATTTGGAAAGTAGTTTGGCAATCTCTTACAAAACTAAATAAACAGTAGTTTTACTGAATGACATAGAGCTCAAGTTCCTAAGTATTTTACCCAGCTAACTTGAAATCATATCCATACAAAAACATGCATATGAATGTTTATAGCAACTATTCTGGTTGTCAAAAACTGGAAGCAACCAAGATACCTCTCCAAGAAGTGAATGATATTCTGCAAAATACTTGAGAAGTACTCCTCAAATTGTTAAGGTCCTCAAAAGCCAAAAAACTTGCTCCCAAGAGGAAGCTAAAAGCAAGACTAAATTCAATCTGATGGATGAGATCCTAGAACTGAAAAGGGGCCATGAGGTAAAAATAGGAAATCTGAGTAAAATACAGACTGTAGTAAATCCTAATGTACCAATACGAGTTTGTTCTCTGTAGCAAATTTACCATACTAATGGAAGATGCTAATAATAGGGGAATTTAGTACATCTTACAAAGGAATTCTCTTCACTGTCCTCACAATTATTTTGTGACTTCTAAAATTAATAGTTAATTAATTGTTTTATGTTTTTGGTTGGCCTTTGTGGCTTGAACTCAGAGCCTGGGGATTGTGGCTGAGTCTCTATACTCAAGGCTAACACTCTACCACTTGAGCCACAGCACCACTTCCAGATTTTTCTGAGTACTTGATTGGAGGTAAGAGTCTCACAGACTTTCCTGCCTGGGCTGGCTTCAAACTGTGATCCTCAGATCTCAGCCTCCTGAGTAGCTATGAATATAGGTGTGAGCCACCAGCACCTGACTAAAAGTCTCTGTGGCGGAAATGTAAGCCCTTGTCACTATTTAAGTGTATACTGAAAGCTGACATGTCAAAAACTTCCAAAGGTAGTACAGAATTGTTCAAAACCTTGATTAACCACCACTCAATGGGACCTTTCTGGGCCCTCCTAGCTTTGTGTGTGAGCTCTTGAAGACGCGCTTCTGGAGTCAGGCTTTTGGCAGGAGAAGTATGCTCACAGGCTGGTGTATGATTTGACTCTGGAAATGAAGAGACCTCATGTAGTTTAAGTACCTGTTTGTGGATTACATTTTTAAGAATATTCAAAACAACAAGGAAAATGTTCCCAGTCCTCTATGAGGGACTCTACATATGCATTCCAAGGAAGGAAATCCCTTTGCTTCAGACCATTGAAAAGAAAACTCTTTAGATTTCTTTTGACCCTGATCATTTGTTCAGTGCTGAGAAGACTGTAAGGAGCAATGAACCCAGAAGGTGTACTTAATGGACTCCCTCTGGCACTAATCAGTGGAGCGTGGCCCATGTCCCATTGCTCTCCTGCAGTCACAGTGGTTCTACATCAGCTCTGCCGTGAGTTGTAGTATGGTCATTGAGAGATGGTTACTCGGGGACTAGTTTGGTTTCACTAAGTTAATGTTCTGTTCATGGAGGTTAGCTGGCATAAGGTCTAGATTCCATCTAAGCTTTTATTTCATATACAGACCATAGTATTCTGTTTAAAAGTCTAAACAATCATATTTAACCCTGTAAAGTGACCTTTACAATTCTGGTATGTTTCTGTATATTTAACTACATGTGAAAAATAAGTCATTTTTTTAAAAAATTGCTCTAGAGATTTACTAATCTCAAAATATCAATGTGTCAGTTTTATGTTTATTATTTTGACCATTTTCATGATCGTATACTAGTTACATTTTCAAATTTTTCTTTCTTGTGTTTTAAGAGGCAAAAATGTCTTTTATATCCAAAAGAGAGAGAGAATATAGATATAGATGATATAGATATAGATGGTATAGATATCGTTAGAGGGAAATTTCTCTGAGGCCATGTGGTATGGCGCCTAAGAATCAGGAGACATGTTTGATGACTCTTCATTCAGCACGTACTTCTTATGCTCTTTAGGAAGGCAACCCCTCTTCGTGGGCCTCAGTTTCCTCTTTGTCACCAATTTCAGTGAGGAGATCCACTTAGATAAATGAGGCTCAAGGCCCATTTGCTTTATAAAGTCCATTCAGACTGTTCTAACAAATTTCCAGACTGTGTTTAAACCACAGGCGTTGATTTTTTCTAACCAGGGAACCCAATCAAGGCAGCTATGGATTTGGTGTCAATGGAGAACACACCTCCTGGTTCATAGATGAGCTTCCTTCCAGCCATATCCTCACGTGGTGGAAAGGACATGAGAGCTCTCTCTCAAGTGCACTTACAGGGGCACTAATGGGTTCATAAGGGCCCCCCCCATGACTCACTTACCACCCCAGGGTTCCACTCCCATGCCATCACAGTGAGGGTTCGGATTTCAATGCATAAGTTCAATGTATTTTATTTGTTGCACATCATACATGAGTTATTATTCTATGCACAAAGCATGCCATAGGTATGCTTTGATAATTATTTGGTCAAAGATGATAAATGGGCATTTTTTCTTAATAGGGGTTCACAGAACCTTTAAAATACTCAAGTCATTATATCTATTCAGTTTCTCAAATTTAGTTGATGCACCATGGAACTAAGAGAGAAGAGAGAGAGAGAGAGAAAAGAAACTCATGTTCCAAGGAGCAAACCTTGAGAACTGATCGATTCACTAGTCCCTACCAGTGTCTTACAATTCACGTTTTTATGACTTTTTATGAAAACACGGCCCAAAGTCGTCCTGGCAAGATCTGCTATGACTTGACATCTTAGAGCCATCTGCTGCTCTTCAGCTGTCCCTCCTTCATCTCCTCCCTTCACACCCCAAAAGAAGACATTGGAACATCTCCACTTAAGATTCCAATCATGGAAGAAGGGGTGGGATGTGCACACGTTTAACGTTGATCTCTGATAATGAAGTAACATCAATGCTAATCTAAAAGAGCAGCTGCTTTGGAAATCGAAGCATAAGACAGATGATTTTTACTTTAATTTGAAATTGATTTTTTTTCAGTTCCTCCATGTTTCCTTCATGCTATCACGGGTGTCACTATTTAATAGATCATAACTGAATACACCAGGCTTTCATACACAAGACTTCTTAAAGCAGCAACAGATTATTCACATTTCATTAATAAAGAAATAAGATGACATACAAAGTTCTTATTCCACATATTATTAAAGAAGACAATCTTGGTGAGTCAGATACGTGATTGCTGAATGGATTTAGAAAACGTCCCTGCCTTCTCAGCAACAAAGCCCTCGAAATCAGGCTATGTGATGAGGAATATTTGCAACAGGTAAGAAAAATGGTCATGAGGCATTGGTGAATAGGAGGCAGTGAACTTAATTTTCATGTAAGGTGTCAGAAATAGGGATGCTGTCGCTGCTGAAGAGAGAGAGAGGTATTGCTTTGCAAAGGAGAAGCAGAAGAAGCAAGGCTTTGAGTCAAAGCCCAGCCCTGTACTGTGTTCCAGTGCGCGCACGCGCGCGCACACACACACACACACACACACACACACACACACACACACACACACACACACACACACACACACACACACACACACACACACACACACACACACACACACACACACACACACACACACACACACACACACACACACTGGAACTCAGGAACAGCGGTATTAAAATTCAGGGTTCTCCATGCTTTCCATGCTCTTTTGCATTTGATTCTTGCAGTAGAAGACAGAGGTAGAGTTGAAATTCTCCTGAGAAATGATGCCACTACTGGGAAGTGACCAAGGTGGGAATTTTGAGTCTCAGTAGTCCGTCCCTGAGGCTGACTTCAGACCCGCAGGTACCGAGAGAGGGAAGACCCCTGGACTGGATGTGAGGAAATACTAGCTGCTCTCTCTGGCTGAGTCCCCCAAAAGATTTGAACATTTTCAGGAATGGAATTGAGGGCCTGAACCTCTGGAGTCCTGGAAGACGCAGTCTCCATGCACTTTCCTGCCCTATCAAGACTTCTCGTAGAGCTGGCCACAGCCACACACTCAACTACAACTTTCTTCATGGATAGGGACCACAGGAATGGAGACTTGTAGACCATTATTCACACACCTGCTTCTCCCTGGGAACACATACACACCCCTGCATGTCTGTCCCATCAGTTGCTGAGTTACTCTGTACCACCACCCTCATGGAGGCTAGCCCCTTGTCCCCTGGGCAGTGCCCTTTCACAGAGCTCGGGCACACGTTCCCTTCCTCAGGATGCTAGTCAGACCCAGAGTAGTGCAAGACTCAGGCAGGGCTTCATCTGCTCAGATCAACAGGAGAGAGAGGTCCTGTCACCCTGAGATTTCAAGACCTAAACAATCATCTCTCGCCACTTGGCTCTCTCCCCACATGGCTGAGTTTTGCCAGACAGATTGAAAGGCAAAACATTCTCCAAATCAGTGGATTTAGAAAACGGGACGAAGGACATAAAGTGGACGTAGCCAGAAAGGATACAATGGTGACTTACCCGGAAACAAGATAAAGCTATCTTAGCAATGCCCCTTTCCAGGGTGGACACAAAGTTTAACCAAATTACAATAGAAATACCAGTGGTGGCCCAGTTTTAGTTGGAAGGGGCTTCGGTGGTGGTGGTGGTATTGTTTGTCTCTTTGCAGAAGCAGTCAGGAAAGTGACTAAAAGCTGATTCATTTGCAGGGTTTTTCTTTTGGAAATGAACATTCTGGCACGATTTTAATTGGGTTTTAGTTGTTGTTGTTTTAATTCTCACAGTGATGGCTTGGCTATGTCTTTCGGGACTGCGGAGGGAAACTGGCATCTGGTGTTTGAGGATTCTGGGGATTTGCACCATATTTATGTGTAATAACTATACAGTAAATAAACAGAATGAATAATTAAGTGAATAATGAGTTTCCTAGAAAAGAGGATTCCTCTGAAGACTTTGACAGAAATCCTCCCCCCCCCCCCCCGCCCACCCCCACCCCCACCTCCCCAGCCTCCTAGCCTCCTTCCCGCATGGCGGTTCCAGGGCATCCGTACCGTGTCATCATCGTTGCAGAAAGCAGCGACGACGTTTTCCAGATTGAAATCAAGTGTGCCATTAATCAAATGAGAACATTTCTCTCACTTGTATATTTTTTCCGGTGGCAACAATGTTGAATTTACACTTCTAAGAATGATCCTTTTTTTGTGGAAAAAAAAACATAACCCCATAGAGATATATTTGTCTCTGTAAAGACAAAATCCATGAGATTAAATTTCATTGAATTGTGTTTCTCTGAGGAACTGAAATCTTGAAGTCCCAGGAATTGGCAGTATCCAATGAAATTACATAAATGCGTGCTAATGTGTATACCCAGCCAATCCAAGGTGTCCTTGCTTCTGGGGGCAGCCCAGGCCTAAAGCAAGTCCTTTTGGAGGTAACACCCACCCACCGCCATCACTCAGTCAAAGATTTTATCTATGCACTCATTCATTTGATACTTACTGAGCATTTATTATATACCGAGCACTTGGACCAGGTTCAGGGACACCTGGCTGAGGGAAAGCAGGCCACATAGTGAGTCCTCTCAGAGTTCACTGGCGATCGGCTAATGAAGCAGATTGTAAGGGTGATAGCTTCTGTGAAAGCGAGTATTTGAGTATTAGGCTGCTATAACAAAATACCCCACTCTGTGCCACTCACACACAGAAACTGCATTTCTCAGCGTCCTGGTGACAAGACCAAGATCAAGATTTTTTCCTAGTTTTCTGTCTTTGATCATCTTCTCAAAGTGTCTTCACATGGCCTTTTTTTCCTATGTCTGTTACACTTAGACTCTCCTTTTTGGTCCAAACCTCCTCAAATCAATGTAAATCCAAGAGAAAAAAAAATAGGACGACCACCACCTGTTGGAAAGTGACTAGACAGTTTCCAACTTAACTATTCAGACAAAACAATATAATCACTCTGGCTCATGCCTATAATCTTAGATACTTAGGAGGCTGAGACCTGAGGATCACATTCAAAACCAGCCCAGGCAGGAAAGTCCATGAAATTCTTATCTCCAATTAATCACCAAAAGCCTAGACTTGGAGCTAAGGGAGAACACTTTGGCCCTGAGTTCAAGTCCCAATAGCAGCAAACACACACACACACACACACACAAAGATATAATCTCAAAACTAAGTTATACCTGATTTAGACAATACATTCATTGATTCATTCATTCATTCAAACACTTATAGAGTCCTGTCTGGATCAGGGTATTAAGTAGTTACAAAGTCAAGTAGAACATTGTCACTGTCCTCAAATAGCTTCAGAGTCTAAATGAGCATTATAATTAGACTTCAAATGAATATTTACCTGACCACATCAAACAAATACAGAAGGAAAAGCTGTTTTCTACCCAAAGGACAGTCAACTCACCTCTCCTGCTAACTCACTCTGCTTTCAAGGGCAAAATCAAAGCTACTTGGTCCCAGCTAAAGTTATTTCATGGTTGCTACTCTATCTATTAAGACAACTCATGTCTGGTATCTCCTTTTGCCAAAAGAATTCTATTTCTGTAATTCATTGCAAAATTCAAGGCCATTTCATTAGGGGGAAATACGCCATATCATTATTAGAACAAGCCTTTCTATTTTTGCTCAATTTTGAAACTGACAATCTACAGACTATTTTTAGCTCAGTCATGTGAGATTATTTGTTTCCTGATTATGTGAAGTTTTGCCTTCGGACTAGTTAACATGAATTTTATGCTCACTTATTATGTCACATGCTCCAATTCAATTTATTTGAAAGTGGATTCTTTGGGGAAAACTGTAAAGCTAATTTGAATTGATTCTTTAGAGATTTCATTTTAAATGAAGTGCTAGAAAAAAAATTGGCAGACAAAGTGAAAAAATGAAATTGAATTTTCTTCTTCAGCTACTCACTGGATTCAGAAACTCTTGCTTTTTTTTTTTTTTTTTAGGCTGCCAAGGGTTTTGATAGAATGTTTGATGCAATTTTCCTTACACTTATCTTAAACTTCACTGCCTTTGGTTTGGTTGTTCAGCTGCAAAATGGTTTCCTGATATTTCCACAGGGAGGGAGAGGGTGGCAATCAGAGTTCTTGCTTAAGGAAGTATTTCATACTTTAATACTAACTTTCTGCCATCCATAATGTCACCTCTCCATCAAACATCTTGCATAAAGCAGGTGTTTTGATTCGGGAGTGAATGAACATATACCATTAGCGGACAAAGTTGTTTGGGGGACGGGGAGGTAGAATAAAATCAAATCCTCAGATTCCCCTCACTTTGTCCAGTTGCTATTGCATCTTTTCATACCTGATGGAGTTACAGCTTGAGGGATGTATGGAAAGAATAGGCAGGAGGCCGAGTGGTTCATTTCCTGTCCTCCACCGACCCCCAGCGGAACTTATTGGTCTCCAGTGGTGGGTTCCCAGCTAATCAGAAACAGCTGCCATCCATGGAGGGCTGGGCCTGGAATTGGTCCATCTGAGGCCTCCAGATGATTTACATCGCATTATTAACCATCGAATGGGAAATACATAGCAGGCACATGTCTGCAATTTCATTGGGGGAGGGCGCACTCTCTCTCTTTTGGATGTGTCTTTATAAGGTTTTTTTTTTTTTCCCACCCTCATTTCCCACCCTCACCCCCCCCCCAGTTTTTCCATTTCTGCTGCTATAACAAAATACTGCAGGCAGGGTACATTATAAACACTAGCAGTTTATTTGACTCACGGAGCTGGCGGCTGGAAAGCACAAGGTGGAGGGGTTGCACCTGGGGGAGGCCTTCTTACGGTGTTATAACATTATATAGTAGGGAATGGGCGGGGTGAGGAGAGCTGCAAAGAGAGAGGAGAGGAAGGGAGGGGAAGGGAGGAGTGGGAACGGGGAAGAGAGGAGAAGAGGCCAAGCTTACTCTCCTGAGCATGACCCACTCCTCTGACTAGTGTGAATCTATTTTGAGGGCATAACAAATCTCAGTCTTGCCATACGGGTGACTGAATTTCCACTGTAGCTCCTTCTGTTGCTGTGGACTGTGCCACTCGGCTAAGAACAAGCTCAAGGAGGATCTTCAACCAGTTTCCCTCCGCCCCATGTATCATCAAGTATTTGGGGATACGCCCTCGACCCAGGTAAGTCTTGAAAGAAGCTAGTCATGGCTGCATGTATGTGTATGTGTGTGTGTATGTGTGTGTGTGTGTGCACACGCGTGTGTGTTCTGATCACAGGGCTAATGGTGTGATGTGAAGACTTAAGCAATTGCGTTTGGGTAGAAGCAGCAGACTTTGTCCACGAGGGACTCAGGGAAATTTAACAGTGGCCCACAGCAGGTTGAATATAAGTACAATCAGGGCTATGTAACTGTAACTCAGCCTATGTGATATTTGTTTTTATACTGGACAGTTATAAAATAAGGGTGTGATGCCAAAAAGGGTGCAGGAAAGCCAAGTCTCTTGGCCCACCGAAATCATAACCCACCTGGGTAGAACCTCAATAACACGGAGCAGAGGACTGATTGTAGACACTGGCCGTCTGTGGCTGTGGGTGCTGTGGGAAGGCGGCAGCAGGCCCTTTCGCTGCCCTGGGCTGCAAGGCCCGTGATGAAGGTTGCTCTCAATGCTGGCTAGCTTTGTCTCGAGAGACATCATGTGGGGGTTCAGCTGCTCCTCGTATCTTAGGGACAGAGGCCAGAGATGTTGCCAGATGTCCTGTCTCACACAGGACAGCCCCACCACAGGAATCATCTGACCCCCGATGGGTCTGTGGTGCCGGAAATGGGGCACGCTCGTGTTAGAGAGGCTGCATCCTGCAAGGCCAGCTCGAGCCAAGGTTTTTATCTCTCGACGTCCATCCAAGGTCAGGGACGACTTGAAGACAGGGCTGCTGACCTTGGCTATGGAGCTGCGCTTGCCTCTGGGAGCAGCTAGCACCCAGGAGGAGAGGAGTTGTGTGGTCACTGAGGAGAGGGGAGGGACCTGGCCTTTGTCCTGGATGAGCAGGAGTGGAAGTGGGTCTGCAGTAATGCCCCGAGCCCCACCCAGGCATGTGTCTTACCCCACCCCACAGAGTTCAAAGACTGGCACTTCTGCCCTCGGAATCTCATGCTTGCTCCATTCCTGATCAACCTGCACTTGGAACTTGACAATGGAGGGAATGCTAGAAAACATAGCCGTAGCTCGGCAAATGGACAGACCACCATAGTAGGCCCTGTGGATCTCTGCTCACTAGTGTTTTCCACACAGGAAACAGGGTTTTCTTCGCTTCCCTCCTCACATTGCATGCATTTAAGTTTGATAGGCTATTTGCTCTATAATTTAGATAGCAGGGTCCCAAAACCCCATGTGTACAAGGCTGTCAGCGGCCTCTTGTGTTACTGGTGGGATGGTTAGATGGGAAGAAGTTAGGTTACTGGGGGCCATGTCCTTAAGGAAGAGATCAGAACCTCAGCCCGCCTTTCTTCCTCTCCTTCCTGGCAGCCATTAGGTAAACAGCTCCCTGGACCCATACTCCCATCAGGCTTTGCTGCCTTACCACAGACTCAAAGGCCATGAAACCTCTGAAACAATCACTGAAAACCTTCCTTCTCTATAAGTTGATGATCTCAAGTGTTTCATCACAGCGATGGAGAGCTGACTAGCACAATATTTAATTTGTTCAATCTATAAACACTGCGAGTATCGTTTATTCTGCTAGCTGTGCGTATACCCAGACACCCAGTTGCCCAGACAATTAATATGCCCCAGCTGTCTGCGTTAGACGTGGCCACTGACAGCCTCTCACATATATGGAAAGGCATGCAAACATGCCAGTTTCAATGCTGTACCTTCAGACCCAGCTGCACATTCTTCCATGTGCTCTGTCCCCTTGCTATCAGCTGGAACTCCACACATGGGGGCGATTCAGCATTAACTTATGGTGAGAGGAGCAGAGCACCAAGCCGGAAAAAAACCCCTGGAGGTTCCATAGTCCAGATGTCTTTCCCATAAGCACCCATTTTGTTTCAGGAGTTCTGGGTGAGCCTGTTAGTTCCTGTAGACAAGTTTTTTTTTTTTAAATCCACTTCAAATTAGTAGAAAAGAGAACATGTGTGGAAGAGTAAGAGTTGCAGGTGAAGGTAGATGTCAGGGTTCAAATAGTTGTATATCACTGAGAGATGTCTATTTCTCTCAACATCAGTTGTGTGGAGGAATGCAGAAAGGAGGGATCTGAGAAGTGCCAGGCTTCCAATTTCCTTCTGGCTCATGGCCTAAAGAACACAATGGTTTCTCTCCCAATGTCTCCCCCACTGCGCAGAGCAAAGGTGAATGGTCCTGCTGTGGTCACAGACTTACCCCTAGATCAACTATGCAAAGCCCAGAAGAGAGGAGGTAGGAATCAACCTGGAGTTGAGAGCGGGTATAGTCTCACTCAAAGTTAACCAAAATAGAGGCAGGACAGAGCCAGTGAGAGGAGGTCAGGATGTCTCAGTCAGTATTCTGAGGAATGAAAGCACTCTCAACTGGAGAAGGTAGGAAAAGCTTCACAGCAGAGGTGGAATGTGAACTCAGATGTTGCAAGACAGAGTTTAAGAGTGGATAAAGAAGGGCAAACCCCACCAGGCACTAATGATTCACACTTACAATCTTTGCTACTCAGCAGGTTGAGATCTGAGGATCATGGTTCAAAGCCAGCCCAGGCAGATAAATCTAAGAGACTCTTATCACCAATTCACCAATAAAAATCCAGAAGAGGAGCTATGGCTCATGTAGTAGAGTGGCAGCCTTAAGTGAAAAAGCCAGTGAAAAGCACAAGGCCCTGAGTTCAAGCCCCAGTACCAACACACACAAAAGAAGGAAATACCCTAACTTCTTTCTTGACTATTTCCAAAGGCTCAACAAACTCAGCAGCCCAAAGAACGTAAAGGGCCATGTTGTTTTTCTTCCTCTTGTCATCAGACTGGGATGAGAAGTTTCCCTCTGGGCATCAAGTCCTTCCAGTCATGACCTACAGAGGAAGGATATGGCCAAGAGGACAAGAATCTATAGCCCAGACACTCCTGCGTAAGACAGGAAGAAAGCGTCACTACCTGAAGCCTGGCTGCAAAGCGTAAGTGGCAGCTCCCCTAATCAGTACAGAAAGGCTCGTTATGTAAGTAAATGATTCAAATAGAAAGTGACTTACCCTAGGAAACATATGTTGCTCCTTTTTGTTTCTCATATTTCTAGAATGGTTTCAAGTTTGAGGTGGAAGAGCTTGTAATTTGCATATTTTTAAAATCAATTCTCAAACGGTCTACTGTCAGGATTTTAGAGATACAGTTTTTATGAGCCTTTAAATAGTTGAATAAGGGGCTGGGAAGGTGGCTCAGTGGTAGAGCCCTTGCCTTGCATGCCTTGCATGCCTGAGGCCCTGGGTTCGGTTCCTCAGCACCACATAAGCAAAAAAGAAAAAAGCCGGAAGTGGCGCTGTGGCTCAAGTAGTAGAGCGCTAGCCTTGAGCTGAAGAGCTGAGGGACAGCGCCCAGGCCCAGAGTTCAGGCCCCACAACCGGACCCCCCCCCCCAAAAAAAAAAAACAAATAGTTGAATAATTTTTCAACCAGTCAGGCTCCCAGAGCCTGTGGCTCCATTCTTCATCACAGTTCTCGCTCATTTCTTACGTTAATGTCTTTCTAACTGAGTAAGGCTGCTTTTGGCTGGGCTTCAGAAACTGGTAGCTGGCTTGGACCTTTCCCAGTGGTGGAAGATAAGGGAGACAATCATGTTTCTGCTCCTCTTGATGATGATGATGATGATGATGATGATGATGATGCTGATGATGATGATGATGATAATGATATCATCTTCACTTGTCTTCTGTACAATCAAAGTTCTAGACTGACTGTGTGGCTCAGTGGTAGAGTGCTTGTATAATATCCATGAGGCACTTAGTTCAATCCCTTAGCACTGCCAAAGCAAACACAGAATCAAGGTGGTTTGATGCTGCTATAAGAACCTGCAGGGATTCATTACTTCTTAGATGTGTGATTAATGGAATGATTTCTTTGGGTGGAAAATTCCTTCCATGGATCACCCAGTTGGCTTTGAGATGTCTTTCAGCACTGGACTCCAAGGGGTCAGGAATCCTTTCAGGACTGCAGTGGATCAGGTTGGGTGTGTCTGACTTCAGTGGGTACAGAGACACAACTGATTTAATGTCATTGGATTGGTTTGACTGACAAAGAAGGTTTTATTATTGTTTCAATCCTGTCCTCCCTATTTCACTTCCTACACACTGCCATGTAGGACTTGGGGCTCGTGGGGTCTCCCTTGGGAGAAGTATATACTCCCCTTCCCCTGGCTTTGGTGTGCCATGACTTGGCTAAGAAGGTATGTGCCAAGGAGACCACATGCTTCAGTAGCAGAAGCAAGGGTTCACATGGGGTGTGTAATGTGCGAAACGCATATTGGTTATTGTAGGTTGCGGAGATGTCAGTTTATTTGTTACAACCATATACCTGGTTAAAAAAAAAAAAAAAGCTGACTGATACAAATGGTCACTAATTACCCTGAATACCTCAATGAAAAATGGTCCCATTCTGTGGGCATGTGAATATTGACTAAACTTATGACCAATCTACCTGAGAAAAGTGAATCTGAAATATAAGAAAGCTAAACCAACAGTAACAAGAAGCCACTGTTGCGTATGGATTCTGAAAGGACTATACAAATCACAGCATTGGAAGGAGGGTACGAGAAGCTGGTGTCCTCAGACCTTGTTGATGGCAGTCTAATGTGACGATACTGGGGTTTAAGCTTAGGGCTTTATGCTTGCTAGGCGGGCCTTCTACCACTTTAGCCACATCCGAAGCCCTTTTGCTTTCATTATTTTTAGGATAGGATCTTGAATTCTCCCCCTCTCCCCCCTCTTCCCCCCTCATTACCCTCAAATGACAGGTGTACCCACCTTTTGGTTGAGATGGGATCTCACTAACTTTTTGCCTGGTTTTGGCCTTAAACAGTAACTCTCTCCTTATCTCTACCTCCTGCATTGCTGGGATTACAACTGTGAGCCATCATGCCCAGTTAAACAATGTATTTTAAAAGACTTAAAAATGTATGTGTGCTCCTTGAAACACATCTGGAAATGTATCCTAAGGAGATAACTAAGGATGGAGTATAAAGTTATATATGAGAATGTTCATGACATCATGATTCATAATTATGAAACTTGGAAGAAATATAAATGCCCAGAAAAAAGGGATCTTTAAATAGAGTCATTAAATAGAGTGATATATAATTAGCTTATAATAGTTTAGACCTGTGTCATCCAGTCCTATAGCCACCAGCCACATAGACTTTGAAATATGGTTATTCCAAATTGAGATGTACCTCCAGTGGAGACTAAGTATGGGAAGACAAAAGAATGTGAGCTGCTAACAGCTTTTATATCGATTCCAAGGTGAAAATGACAATATTTTGGACACATTAAAATTAATGTTCCCTGCATCTTTGTACGTAGAAAAAAAATCTAGCCAGGCACCAGTGGTTCATACCTGTAATCTGAGCTACTTAGGAGGCTGAGATCTAATGATCAAGATTCAAAGCCAGCCTGCGCAGGAAAGTCCATGAAACTTTGTGTTTTGGTCAGTCGTAGGGCTTGAACTCCGCACCTGGGGGCTGTTCCTCAGCTCTTCAGCTCAAGGCTAGCACTCTACCACTTGAGCTACAGTGCCACTTCTGGTTTTCTGGTCATTTATTGGTGATAAGAGTTTCATGGGGGCTGGAAAGATGGCTCCGTGGTAGAGTGCTTGCCTTGCATGCCTGAGGCCCTGGGTTTGATTCCTTAGCACCACATAAGCAAAAAGAAAAAGCCGGAAGTGGTGCTGTGGCTCAAGTGGTAGAGCGCTAGCCTTGAGCTGAAGAGCAGAGGGACAGTGCCCGGGCCCAGAGTTCAGGCCCTATGACGGGACCAAAAAAAAAAAGAGTTTCATGGGCTTTCTTGCCCGAGCTGGCTTTGAACCACGATCCTCAGATCCCAGCCTCCTGAGTAGCTAGGATTACAGGTGTGAGCCACTGGTGCTTGGCTCCATGAAACTCTTATCTCCAATGAACTACCAAAAAGCCAGAAGTGGAGCACCAGACTTGAGTGAAAAGGCATAGGGAAAGCACAAGACCTTGAGGTCAAGCCCTAGTACTGGCAATACATGCATACATACATCTAGAGAAAGTATACAACTTACATTTATTTGAGGCTTATGATCTCATAGTTTTTTATTCAACTGTCTTGTAAAACAAAAACAGCCACAGACAATAGGTAAATGAATGGGTATGTCTGTGTTCCAATAAATCTTTACTTCTAAATCAGGCAGCCAACCAGAGAGCTCAGATTGCTGAACCTTGGTCTAGACAAGAGTTTCCTAATGTTGGCTCTTTTGGCATTTGGGACTAGATAACTTGTTGGGACTGTCCAGTGCACTGGTATCCAAAGTGTCCCCTGACTCTACCACTAGATGCCAGTAGCATTACCTACCATTTTTGATAACCCAAAATGTCTACAGAGGTTCCCAAATGTCCTCTGTGGGGGCAAAATTGCTCTCATTGACCATCACTGGTCTAGCAGATAGGAGTATATAATTTTATTTCCAGGAAAATAAAAATTATGTGGATGTGCATGTGTGTTCATGTGTGTAAACATGTATCTTACATATGTGTAAAGGGAGTGTACTGGGAGGATACACACCAATATTTACTTGCTTTTCTCATCTCTGCTTTTCTGTCTTTAATAAGGCATATGTTACATATTTAATATGTAAAAGAAGAACAATTGTGTTAGAAAAAAGCAACAAAGGACAGAGATAAAATGACAGGGAGAAAAGGGGTGATGGACGGAAGGTACAACTTATTTTTCTTATTTATGTATTTACTTATAGTCAGTCATGGGGCTTGAACTCGGGGCCTGGGTGCTATCCCTGAGCTTTTTTGCTCAAGGCTAGCACTCTACCACTTTGAGCCCCAGTTTCACTTCCAGTTTTCAGTTGATTAATTGGAGATAAGAGTTTTATGGACTGTCCTACCTGGGCTGCCTTCAAACTGTGATCCTTAGCTCTCCCGCTCTGAGTAGCAGGATTCCAGGCGTGAGCCACCAGCGCCTAGCTCAAATTTTCATTTTTAAACGAATAAAACCTTGTTGCTTGGGAATTAGTCCTTGGATAGGGGTGGGGAGGAGGAAGGTGGTCTCACCTTTCTCCTTGGTGGGGTACTGGTAGGCGTTTCAAATTCGGGTACATTTTAATGGCAATCTTTGAAAGCCTCAGGATTGGGCATTGGGGGATCAAGTCCACAATAAGAGAGAAGGAAGGCACAGAAGACAGAGAAGGGGGAGTCCAGACTCCTGAAAGAGGGTATTGGTAAGATCCAAATAGGAAGAGGGCTGTTGGGGAGAAACTGAGAAGTCTAGCTCTCTGGCATGCACCCACAGAAATGCCAGGCGGAAGTGTGCTAGCAGTGGCCGTGGTGGCTCACTGGTGGCTCTATGTGAGGGTTGGTCAGCATGAGAAGGGCCGAGTGGGCAGAGGGAGGGCCGAAGGTGAGAAGGCAGGTGCATCTTTAGGCAGCACAGACAGTCTCTGAAGCCAGCTCATCCTTTCTTCTTGGTATGAGAACTTTCAAGTTTTAGCTGAGCACAGGGTCATCCTTACAGCTCTGTGTCTCAAGTCCATTTTTTTCCCTAGCCTCTAAGCTCTGGTAGGAGTGCAAAGACGAGAACTCTGGCAGCCATTTGGAATCATGAGGTGGATGCCATTGCTGGGACTGGTAAAGCACGCACATAAATGGAGGCTGGCTATCTAATGATTGCAACACACACCAGGTCTGCTGTGCTCTGCTCACTACGAGAGTTGGTTTATATTCAATAGATACATTTCTCTGTGTGCGCACGTGAGCGTGCTTGCATGCGGGCATACATGCCAGTTCTGGGACTTGAACTCAGGGACAGGGCACTGCTACTTAACTCTTTTTCTCAAGGATGGTGCTCTACCACTTGAGCCACAGCTCAAGTGTTTGTGGTTAATGGGAGATAATAGTCTCATGAATGTATCTGCCTGGGCCGGCTTTGAACTGGGATCCTTAGATCTCAGCTTTCTGAGTTGCTAGGATTATAGACATGAGCCACCAGCGCCTGGTTCAACAGCTCTATTTCTCATCTTGTTTAAGTTATTTACCATTTAGGAGTTTCCTGGCCTTCCAAATTAACTGAACTTAAATGGAGCTAACTTGGCAAGGACTGACATCTCAGTCATACGGACCTCAGAAAACTGACACCTCCCACCTCCTTCTCTACAGTATAGATTGCATGTAAACTGATTCTAATTAAAAGGAATAGGAACATAAAGTTACTTTAGGTGAATCGCCAAGATGATTATTCCATTACACGGTACGATCGCTGCTCTTGTCTATGTCAGTCCCAGCAAAATCTCTAGGAAACATGTAGAATGTTAGGAAAAACTGCACTTAGAGCTCTTCCCTGCACACAAATTCAGTCACAACCAACACTACATTTCTCCAACTTCTTAGGCCCAATAGCTACAGTCATCTGTATCTCTCTCTACCCCCTCCTTCCTGTCACTGACCAAGCTTAGTTCCTGCTCCTATCCCTTGGTATCCTGGATCCTAGTCCCTCTTACCTACCTTGGAGCAAATCCTGCCCATCCCATCTCCTGCTTAGGAAGCAATCACCTTCCACAACAACCCTGTATTCCCCACAAGCCCGTGATCTTGATCTTGTTTATATTACTGTTGTGGGGCTGAGACAAACGTGTGGCTATAGGAATGGGAAATATATCTTGAGACAGATGTTGCAGGACAGGGGCTAGGGCGGGGGGTTGGGGGGGAGGGAGAGACGGGACATGTTTTGGGAAACAATACTCAGAATAAAAGGAGGCACACCAGGCAAAGAAAGACACTGAACCTCAAAGCAGTTGCCAAGGAGACCCTCTCCACCCCCACCCCTGCTACTTCAGCATACTGTCTGAGGCTACCCAGCAATCAGTGAAAGAAACAAAAGCAGAGATGACCAAGATGGCATTGGGATGTGGTTGGAAGTGGTTTAGAAGGGAGAATATTAGGAAACTCTTCTCTCCAATTGAGTACCAAAAAGCCAGAAACAGAGCTGTGGTTCAAGTGGGTAGAGCACCAGCCTGAGCGAAAAGCAAAGTGACAGCTTAAGGCCCTGAATTCAAGCCCTAGTATTAGGATGCACGCACGTGCGCGCGCGCGCGCACACACACACACACACACACACACACACACACACACAGAATAATGAGAACAAGTTTTCTAACTGTTACTTGTGACTAGATATTCAACTTCCTTTTAGAGCTTCAAAAACATATCCTTGTTCTTGCCCCACCCTGGACTGATTAAATCCATGGTCCAGCCTTTGGTATTTAGAGGAAAATTCCCTAGGTGCTTCTATTATATCACTAGAACTAAGACCGGATGGCCCATCATCCCATGGATTACTAGCAGAGCGTCAAAGCAGGTTCACCTCAAGGTAGCTCATATCACCTCCAGCATCACATGCCTTGGAAGAGTGGTTATTCTCTGCTTGTCTCCAGCCTCTCACTTGCCCATTCATTACCAAAGTCCTGTCATATGACAACTCCAGCCTGTGGCCCTCATCCCCAGTGAACTACCAATTATCATGTTCTATGTGGGCCTTGTGGGCCTCTTGTCTGCACAGCATTTGCTCATCGACAATTCCTGTCCCTTTCTGTATGATTCCTCCTCCTCAACCCTCTTTCTTCTTCTCTTCTGACACAGCCCAGCCTACTTCTTGGCCTTTTCCTCTGCCCATTTAGGATTCTCTTCTTTGTTGATCCCCTTTTCTAGGTGTTACCAGATCCTTCTTATTTGCTGCTATCCTCTCATTTGAAATTGTCTTCCTAGCTCTATCTCCTGAGCTCCAAAACCAAATTTCTGATTGCTTTGTGAGCATTTCTACCTTGACTTCTTATAGGTACCTTAAGCAAAACCTACTCCCGAATGGAAATCATCATCTGTTGCTCTAAGGCTCTATTCCATGTTCACTGCTTTATTGAATAACCAATTATTCAACTTAAAGGAATCTCCTTTTCCCTTCCTTTGCCTCCTTCTACAAGCATCCATCTGCTTTACTCAATCCTCTCTACTTCAACTTTACTCCAACTTCTGGCCAGTCCTTAGGCATCTCCTCCCTAGATGACTATAAGAATCTTATCCAAGGTCTCCTAAACTTAATCATGTCCCATTTCAATACGTTGACAAGAGTGATCATTCCAAAGCAGAAATATGACGGTGTCAATCTACTGCTTAAAACCCTTCCCCATGGACTTCCAAGGCCAAACTTAGAAAGGTCCACCAGACAATAATAACTCACCCCTCCCTGCCTCTCCCGTTTCAGCACCTGCTATGGGCAACAGATGCCCAGTGAGTCTCAGCACCCTGAGTAGGCCCCCAACCCCAACCCCAATTTGCCAGCCTGCTTTCTTCTGCCTTCTCTGCAATCCACAACACCTTGAATGGCTTCTCTAGCTTCCCATAGTCACCTGTTCACATTTCAAACTTATACTCAGAGTTCACCATCCTCAAATCCCCTCATCTTCATCCTTGGGGGTCCATTCTATGGCCTGGAAAACAGCAGGTGTACAAGGAAGGTTTACAGAATGAGTGGGTTGATAGTACTTCGGGTTTCAGTGTGAGGATTAGTATTACCACATGCAACTGCAGCTAATTTTGCAGTGACTTTAAAGATGATTTTTCAGTGGGGAGCCCTGGGGTTCCCACAGAGCACCCTGGATGTTTTAGAGGATGCTGGTTCCATCCAGCAAATTCTAGGGCAATGGATGAAGAAATGCCCATGCAGTGGTATCTACAAAGATGGTATTAAATAACTTTTGTTCCAATGATCACGATGGGCCAAGGAACACACTTAATCCACAGAGGTGGTTAAGCTCAAGTTCTCTCCCCCATCTTCTATTTTATAATAAGCATTCAAATTAGCCCAGAGAAAATGTAAAGGAGTTACGAGAGAGACACAAGGGCACAGTCAAGGGGTAGATGACAAAACAAAAACAAAAACCAGAAACACTTAGGCAGTTCCAGTAAGGGATCCAGAGATTTCCTCATTAAGTACATTCAGGGGCTTTTGTCTTTCAACTCCTAAACTTGTGTGTATCTTTAAACATACAAGCAGGGTTTCCCGCCAGTATCCTTTGCACTACAAGCCCGCCATGAAATCCCCTTCGGCCTGTTGCCATCCCCAGAGAGCCCTTGGGTTTCTACCAGAGGATTCTCACTTGAAGCAGAGATACTGTTATGTCGTCTGTCTCATGTGTTGTTCCTCTAAGTAATAACCTGGCTTAAACAAAGCAGCATTTTGAGCCTAAGAAATATTTGAAAACTAATGATTTAAATTATTTGAACGACTAAGGTCATGTATAATGTATAATGTGTCATTTCCTCCTGCTGCTCTTCCTCCACCTCTTTTTTCTGTTTGAAGAATGGTATCAAGATGGTTATTTTTCCTTAGTGAAATATCAGGGCTAGTTTTTGCCATCACTGTTGTTTTGGCGTTTGGAGAAATTCTTATTTTGGACCAGTCATAGAAGCATCTGGTCACGAGAAGCCATGGGAAGCAGGGAAGGAGTTTGGTGCTAAGCGAGTCCTTTCAAGCCCTCCACCCCATTCTCCAGAGACAACATAGAGCTTCAGCCTGGACCTCCAGAGAGCTCGACTCTGGTGGTCAGGAAGCACTTTCCCTGAGAAGACAACGGAAGGACAAGTCATCTCCTAGAGCCACTCACACAGCTCAATCATTACAAGCTCAGAGCGGCCTTGAAAGATACCTGATCTTGCCATCCAGGGCCTGTCAGGAAGAAGGGCTTAGCATCCCAACATCAAAACCAGTGTTTGGCAGACACCCTCTAGCATTTGCTTGGCTTCTCTCCAAATGCTCATTTAGGTCAGATTGCTTACCTAGGGGTACATTCTTCTCCTAATACATTAGGGAAGATTTATCTGAATGTTACACTACCTAAAAATAAGATGTACTATGGATGCTTCAGTGATTTTTTT
Organism: Dipodomys merriami; assembly: GCF_024711535.1. Lineage (NCBI taxonomy): Eukaryota > Metazoa > Chordata > Mammalia > Rodentia > Heteromyidae > Dipodomys > Dipodomys merriami. The sequence goes on from NW_027206069.1 coordinate 10,967,434, forward strand.
AATGATTAGAATGAGTATTTGATATCTCAGTAAATGATATTGAAACAATTTGCTCTCAGTTGGGAAAGAAAAGAAAAATTCCTACTGATCTCCATCATGGAAATGAATTAAAAACATACGAAAGATGTAAACATACTTTGAAACTACCAGAAGAAATGAGAGGAAAGCACCTTTGTGAATTTTGCAGATAAGAGGCTTTCTTTTAAGCAACATAAAAATGCAAACTATTTTGATCATTCAGGTAAGTGCCCAAAAGTGGGATTGCTGGGTCATAGGGGAGCTCTATGTGGAGTCTTTTGAGGAACCTTCATACTACTTTCCAAAGTGGTTGAACAAGTTTGTACTCCCACCAACAATGCAGTAGGATTCCCTTCTGTCCACATCCCTTCCAGCATCTGTTGTTATTAGAGTTCTTGATGATAGCCATTCTAACTGGGGTGAGATGGTATTTCAATGTTTTGATTAGCAAGCTACCAGTACAACTATGTTTATAGCAGCATTATTTACCATAGCTAAGATATGGAACCAACCCAGATGCCCCTCAGTAGATGAATGAATCAAGAAAATGTGGTATATATACCCAATGGAATTCTATGCCTCCATCAGAAAGAATGACATCAACCCATTTGTTAGGAAATGGAAAGACTCAGAAAAAATTATATTAAGTGAAGTAAGCCAGGCCCAAAGAAACATAGGTCCCATGGTTTCCCTTATTTGCAATAACTAGTATATGTCTGAGACAAACAGAAAAGGTCAGATTAGATGATGTTAAGCGAAATTAACCCCAAGATAAGGACCCAAGTGGTTTCTTCTTTCTTGCTATTGTTTCTAACATATTTATAAGGTATCATGTGATTTTTTTTGTTGCTTTGTATGTCCCTCCCCCGCAGTATAACCCATTTTCACTGTATTTGATGTTGATATAATTTGGGGAACGGAAGGAAAAAAAATTGTTTAGATAGGGATACAGGTTAATCCATTGCAACAATGACACTATGTCGAAAAACAAACTTTACAATTTAGGTGGCGGGGGGAGGGGGGGCGGATGTAGTTGTGGAGATGGGAGGGAAGGGATGGTAGGGGAAAAACAAAGGAGGAGGCAACAATGCTTGATAAGAAATGTACTCATTACCTTGCTCATGTGATTGTAACCCCTCTGTACAGTATTTTCACAATAAAACCTTACTTTAAAACATGCAAACTATTAATAGAGGTCCATCTGATTATCCCTAATTAGAAATCTTTTGTCAAAATAACACATGAACAAGAGCAAAAGACGTGAAAGATGTGCAGAAAGTTATTTGCAGACTATCTAATAGATAGAGGATTACCATTGTGAATATATATTAGAAAAAGCTAGAAAACTCCCAAGAAAAACAAGCAAAGGATATATGAACTGAGAATTTATAAAAGAGAAAATAAGGAAAGACAATGTATGCATTTTAAAACGACTCAAAATGAAGCTGGGTGCTAGTAGCTCATGCCTAGCTACTCAAGACACTGAGATCTGAGCATTATGATTTAAAGCCAGCCCAGGCAGGAAAGTCTATGAGATTCATCTCCCACTAACCACCAGAAACCCAGAAGTAGAGTTGTGGCTCAAAGTAGTAGAGCATGAGCCTTGGGCACAAAAGCTCAAGGACAGTGCCCAAGGCCCTGAGTTCAAGCAGTGCAACCAACACCAACAACAAAAAGAAATAAATAAAACCTACCCAGAATGATAGAAAGGGTAACATTGATGAAGATGCATTGGTGAAGAGGCATTATACTCATTAATTAACATGTTGAACTCAAACCTCTTTTGTACAAGATAATAAAAAATAAAGCTAGTTAAAAAACAATAAATTAAATACTCAACGTCGCACATAATGGTGGAAAAGCTTTCAAGCAACTTATAAGATTTTTTTTTTCCTCCCAATCACATTGGCAAGAAACAAAAAGTCTGAGATTATCAAATGTAGGTGAGGCACTGGGGGAGCTGGTACTTGTTCAGCTGCGTTGCTGAGAGTGTGAATTAATGCGGACTCTTTAGAGAGCAGTTAGGCAGCATCTTGCAAATTTGAAAATGTGCATCCATACCCATCTAGACATTTCATTTCTAGAGGTTTCCCTTAGGGGAACTCCCAGTCATTCCCAGGGCAATAGAAACCATGTTTGTGTGCTTAGCATGGATCTAAATGTTTACTGTTGAGGAGAATGGCTAAAAATACTGTGGTATTTGAAATCTGGAGAATTCTTTATTGCCCAGACTAGGTTTGGTTTTCTTGTTTGTTTGTTTTGGGATTATCAAAAAAGTACCATGGATGGAATGGGTTGAGCAAGAGAAATCTATTTTCTCATAGTTCTGAAGTCTGGAAAGCTAAAGTCAAGGGGTTGGTTGGGTGGGTTTCTTGGGGATGACTGTCTTCTTTCTGTGACTTCCCAAGCTCAGCTTCTGCACACAAGATAATGGCTCATTTTAGTGACCTCTAACCTAGCTATTTTGTTAAAGACCTAGTCTTCAAAATACAGTCTGAGATTCTGAGAGTTAGCACTTCAACACAAGAGTTAGGAAGTGGGGACTGGGAAGGTGGCTCCGTGGTAGAGCGCTTGCCTTGCATGCCTGAGGCCCTGGGTTCGATTCCTCAGCACCACATAAGCAAAAAGAAAAAAGCCGGAAGTGGCGCTGTGGCTCAAGTGGTAGAGCGCTAGCCTTGAGCTGAAGAGCTGAGGGACAGCGCCCAGGCCCAGAGTTCAAGCCCCACAACCGGACCCCCCCCCAAAAAAAAAAGAGGAAGGGGACGCTGCACAAAACATGGCCCCTTCACAGAATGAATGTGATCCATGCATGACATCGAGTCTCCATTTCAGAAAGCAATGTCAGACTGAAAAAGCATGACATATAATGGCATATACCATGTCATTGTGACCTCTTACGGGCATGAAACACACATGCACACCCATACCAACCAACACCTTCCCTAAGTACATAAGCATTGGAATGGTCTAAAAGAATCAGTTCAAAGACATTAGTTGTTGCTTCTAGGTTGCTTAGTTCCACAAGACTTAAAATGGGAAGGAAGCATGGTTGTTCTTGAGCAGTAGATCTGGGAATGTCATTTTGATAAGCTTTGTATTTTTTTGTGTTTTTCAGTTTTTAAAGAAATTAACTGGACTAGGTGCTGATGGCTCATGCTTGTAAACCCCAGCTACTTAAGAGGCTGAGATTTGAGGATCACAGTTCAAAGCCAGCCTGAGCAGGAAAGTTCATGATACTCTTGTCTCCAATTAACCACCTAAAAGTCAGAAGTGGAGCTATGGCTCAAGGTGGTAGAGTGCTAGCCTTGAGCAGAAAGCTCAAAGACAGTGCCCAGGCCCTGATTTCAAGCCCCACGACCAATAACAACAACAACAAAATGTTAAGTCTTCCATGTATGGGATACTTTAAACATACTTGGAGTGAAGTTAACTCTGAAGGAGCCTCACAGCAGAGCTTATTTCCTCCTGACCTAGAAAAATGTTACTCTTTCCTACGGTATTACAGATTCATACAATGTAGGATGCTTTAGCAACCACCCCTATAAACTCCCTTTTGAATGTATTATAGGAAAGTGGTTAATGATTACTTTGACTACTTCATACTATTTCCTCCTTAGCAGGACTAATTTATTCCGGAGATGCGTTTATGTGCTTTCTAAAATCCTTTTTAAATGAGAGGGAACATAAATAAATGAATGAGGATAATATCCAAAGCAATCAACTTTTCTGTGCAAGTGACTAGCAGGCTTGTGCTTTAAGAAGATAGAAGCAACTTTTTCTTTCTTTCTTTCTTTCTTTTTTTTTTTTCAGTTGTGGGGCTTAAACTCTGAGCCTGGGCACTGTCCCTCAGTTCTTCAGCTCAAGGCAAGTGCTCTACCACTTCAGCCAAAGCACCACTTCTGGTTTTCTGGTGGTTCATTGGAGATAAGAGTCTCATGGATTTTTTGGCCAGGGCTGGCTTTGAACCTTGATCCTCAGATCTCAGCCTTCTGTGTAGCTGGGATTACAGGCGTGAGTCACAGGTGCCTGGTGATAGCAGCAACTTATACTGAACTTCCACCATGTGCCAGGCCCTCTCCCAGAGGAGACAGCTGCCATCCGAGTTTTAATTTTCATAGTCTTGGGAATCAGGTTACAATTGAATTAGTGATTCTCTTAGATAAGCATTTACTAAAGTGATCTATTAACAGGGGAGAGCTCTAAATGGAATTCCAACTAAATGGAATGATTTCCTATATCCATGGAAGCAAATCTTCCAGAAAAACCCTCTACTTTGTTCAACATTTAGGCAACCCAGGCACCATTTAAATGGGATCCTAAACTTCTTGGAAGTAATTGGTGTCTGTTTTTAGACATCACACTGCAGGAAAGAAAAATCTTACCCCCAAGAACTTTAAACAAAACAAAAAAACTCTTATTTCAAGAGTGACACGTGGCTTAGCCATTGTTGTTCTTCGTTTTTATTGACTTTCTCTCTTGGCATGGATTGAATCTCACAGCTTTAATTATCACTTATAGACAGATGATATTCAAATTTACACTTCATTTCCAGCCCTTTAGATGATGTCACCCTTCGCCTTGCCCCAAATTTGGCTCCCGTCTTGTCTTGGATGAGCCACAATTTTCTCTGATTGAATATGGATGAGACTAAAGCTTTGCAGTTTCGTTGTAAATAAACTCCAAACGCATGGAGTTCATTTATCTCATTGATATCCTGCTGCCCACCCCCCTCCAGTGAAGGGAGGAGCATTCAGTGACTGAATTATTTCCTCCACTCATTACAGACTCCTCAACCCAAGGGATTCATCTCCACAAAATATCCCAAGACATTGAACAGTTGTGATGACTCCCAATTTTGGCCAGAATTCTGGTTATCTCATGGCTGAAATCCTGCCATTATCTTTTGAAAAGGCTTCCAATAAACTCCCTGTTTACCGTCCACTTGGAGCATGGCTTCCCTTCGGCCTTGCGTCCGGGGCACATCTTCCTACAGCAGCTGTGCTGGCTTTGTATGTACTGAATAAAATGCAATGGTGTCAGCATCTTGGCCAGATTCTCTGCTGTCACATAAACTCGCTTTTGGAATGAGTTAAAAAAAAAGATCTCTTCTTTTGAAGAGTTGTTTGCTGTGTTGCTTCAACATGTGGTTGAAGACATTCTCTACATAGCTCCTCGATACACTCAGAGCATGCAGTCTTACCCAAAAAAAACCTATACTTAAAAACCCTGGGGTGATCTCATCCTAGGCATTAGTCTGAAAGCTAATAAGCTTATTGCTCTTAATAAACAAGAAACCCTCAATACATGCTCTTTAAAATGAGGACTGAGAGAGTGAATTTGTAATTCATTGACCCATTTGTGGGTTTTGCTGTTGTCGTTATTTATACTATATATGTATCTACCTCTTAGATGATTATGTCAGTGTGTTGGTGTAATTATTATTTCAATGAGAACATATTGGAAATCTCCATTAACATTAACTGAAGGGTATAAAATGAAGTGTTTGGAGTTGTCAGTTAGTCCATTTGTCTTGCGTTGCTTTTCTTTATTATTTCAGAGAAGCTAACGGGGTCATTCAGCACATTTTAATTAAAAACAAACATATGCAGGGCTGCTAAGAACTCTCGTGTCTAGGAGTGTAGATAGACAGGGGCAACAAATACCCCTCACAGTGACCATTGGCTATCACCGTCTATCTCAGCAGTGATCCTTCAGATGGAATTGACGGGATGGCAGCCACACTCCCTTTGGCTTTTCTTATTTGTATAGAGATGTATATATGTTTTTAGCCCATTATATTGGGGGAAAATCAGTTGCTGCTGGTATTCTTTCCTAGGCAAAAAATCACAGCATTGACAAGACGTTTGCCTAGTTTTTTTTCCATTGGTCCATCACTGGCTTCTCCATACACATGTTTCCGGAGGTGTTCTTAGGAAATGGCTAGTCTTCTGATGAGATCGCTTCCTCTGCTCCCACAGGCAAGTTAGGTATATTACCATACAGCCACAGGTCACAGGTCCCCAAGGAAGCCTTGTGGATGGCTTGCCTGGAGTCTCCACATGTTAGACTCTGGTCTTTGGCTCTGTATACTTGGAAGTGGGATTCTGTGAGGGCTAGACGTGTGCGTGTCATAAAGTCTTACTGACAACACTGAAAAGAATGTATTTCTTTAAATAGGAGAATTTTGGCCAGACATGGTAGTACATACCTGTAATCCCAGCTTCTTAGAAGGTGAAGATAGGAGGATTAAAGTTTGAGGCCAATCTAGAGGAAAAAAGGAAAACCAAACACCATGAGACCCTGTCTAAAATCAAACTAAAGCATAAAAGGCCTGGGGTTTGGTAAAAACACTTGTCTAGCAAGTGTAAAACTGTGAGTTCCACCCCCCCCCCACCACACACACACATACACACACAATTTTAACTATATTAAGTTAAAATAACAAAATAAGAATTTTAGCTGCTTAAAAAATATTCATTCACTGGGCGCCGGTGGCTCATGCCTTTAATCCTAGCTACTCAGGAGGCTGAGATCTGAGGATCGTAGTTTGAAGCCAGCCCATACAGGAAAGTCCATGAGATTCTTTTTTTTGGGTGGGGGGAGGGTGGGGTCCGGTCGTGGGGCCTGAACTCTGGGCCTGTGCCCTGTCCCTCAGCTCTTCAGCTCAAGGCTAGTGCTCTACCACTTGAGTCAGAGCGCCACTTCTGGCTTTTTCCATTTTGCTTATGTGGTGCTGAGGAATCAAACCCAGGGCCTCAGGCATGCAAGGCAAGCGCTCTACCACTGAGCCACCATCCCAGCCCTCCATGAGATTCTTATCTCCAATAAACTACTCAGAAAAAGCCAGAAGTGGTGCTGTGGACTCAACTGGTAGAGTGCTAGCCTTGACCACCAGAGGCTCAGGGACAGTGCCTAGGCCCTGAGTTCAAGCTCTAGGACAAACAAAAATAAAATAAAATAAATAATCATTCACCTGGACTGGTGATAGAGTATGGTAACTGAAAATCCTGTTTTGCTGCTGTAGCTGAACAAGCTGCTGTATCTGATGGGATCCCTGGGGGAAGAAGAGAAAGACAAAGGGCCTCTCTCACAGGATAAAGTCTAAGTTCTTTGGTCTGGCATTCAAGGCCTTCTACAATCTAGTCTTAACTTTATCTCTAATTCTCTCTCTCTCTCTCTCTCTCTCTCCATTGCTCTTTTTCTCGCTCGCTCTCTGTCTCTCTCGCTCTTTCTCTCGCTGTCTCTCTGTTTCTCTCATGTGGTGCTGAGGAATTGAACCCAGGGCCTCATGCATGCAAGGCAAGCACTCTGCCACTGAGCCACCTTCCCAGCCCTAAATTTCTTTCTTAACTTCATCTCTAAACTTCGGGGTAGAGCGCTTGCCGTGCATGCATGAGGCCCTGGGTTTGATTCCTCAGCACCACATAAGCAAAAAGAAAAAAGCCGGAAGTGGCGCTGTGGCTCAAGTGGTAGAGCGCTAGCCTTGGGCCCAGAGTTCAGGCCCCAAGACCAGACCCCTAAAAAAAATTTTTTTTAAATCTAAACTTTTCTCTTAATAGCTATGGAAATCAGCTCTGAGTCTAGTTGATTCATTAAGTCATAGGATCTGCCTCTCAAGGAATGTGAAAAAAAAAAAGAAAGAAAAATTAGCAACTTGATACATACACAGAAACACACCAAATGTCCACACGTGCACACATGTACACACACACACAAAAAATTGTAGAATCACACAATTTAAGCTGTTTGTCTTTTTTAAAAAAAACAACAACAACAAGTTCTCTAGTAGTAGTGAATATAAAAGCTTCCTGTAGATGATTTGACTTGCTTCTTGGCCCTTCTGGCTGGCTGGACCAGAGTCAAGCCCCAGCATGACCTTAGAAGCTGCTTGTTGAAGGCAGCAGAGCAGCCTGGGTCCGTGAGTAACTCCTTGATGCAGTCACCTGACAACCAAGCCCACCCCTGTCAAACTTGCATTTGCAAGAAATAAACTCCCAATATGTTTAGCCTTTAGCCTTTGTTTTTTTTTTTTTTTATAGCAGCTACCATCCATAGATGGTAGAAAGCAGTATGGTCAGTGAATATAAAGAAATGTGGGAAAATGTTCTTAGAATTGGCCTCAAAATGGACATTACCTACTGCTCTGATCAAAGCCAACAGGACAGTATACATCAGAGGCATGATTCTGGGCCTGGTACTATGGCTAATACCTGTAATCTTAGCTACTCAGGAGGCTGAGATCTGAGGATCATGGTTCAAAGCTAGTCCAGATAGAAAAGTCTGTGACAGTCTTATTTCCAGTTAATCAGCAATAATCTGAAAGTAGACATATGGCTCAAGAGGTAGAATGCTTGAGATCCTGAATTCAAGCTCCAGTACTGGCATTGAAAGAATTTTTTTTTTCAGTCGTGGGGCTTGAACTCTGGGCTTGGGCGCTATCCTTCAGCTCTTCAGCTCAAGGCAAGCATTCTACTGCTTGAGCCACAATGCCACTTCTGGTTTTGTAGTGGTTTATTGGAGATAAAGAGTCTCACGGACTTTCCTGCCTGGGCTGGCTTTGAACTGTGATCCTCAGATCTCAGACTCCTGAGTAGCTAGGATTACAGGCGTGAGCCACCAGCACCCGGTGAAAGAAAAAAAAAATTAAGAAGAAAGAAAAATGTATGGATACTTACACCAGGCTACAAGCGTTATTGTCAGTTCTACCATTTGGTAATTATATAGTCTTTGGCAAGTATATTAAGCAAGCTATATTTACTTACTTTTAAGTACATATAAATTAATAAATGTAAGTCATATGAATTAGAATTGAATGTATTCTGTTACGATAAACCCCAAATGGCTATCTATCATCTATCTATCCATCATCTATGTATCTATCTATGGAAAGAGTTTTATTTTACTCAATTGGTTCACAAAATTATGGAATCACGGAGAGTCAAAATCTAATAGAGAAAAGTAGCAAGCTGCCAGGCTGCAGGCCTAGGACATGAAGGCAATCCAAGGGAGCACTCTGGTCCATTAGGAGGTGTCGATGTAGCAGGTGAGGTCCACAGACGGGCTGCTGGCAGAATTTCCTGTTGCTCTGGAGAAGCTAATCCTATTTGGTCCTTCAAATGATTGAACGAAGCTCACCCACATTATAGAGACCAACCCTGCTTGACTCAAAAATATACTGATCTCAATGTAAATCTCACCCCCTAACACCCTGCCAGAGCATCTGTGCAACCGATATCTGGGCACTGTGGCCCAGCCAATATACACTTCATCATCCCAAGTCTGTCTCTGGTTCAGTTGGCATTCATATGCATCTCCAAGGTACATTCTGCTGTTCTGTCTAACCAGCTGCTTCAGCATTGCAGGAAACATCCTGTGAATTGTGTGAGCCAGGGATCTACAGCCATACTTCATTTGCTGTGAGAAGAGTTCCTTGATCAGTAACACACGCTCTGTGGAATACCATGATGGTAGACAAGGCATTCTGCAAGCTCATGTTGGGTAGAAGCATTGCACTCGTGGAAGGAAAAACTGCAGCGAGAATGAATGTCTACACTAGTAAGAAAAAAAAATGCTCTTTGCACAGTAGGTGACATCTAATGTATTCAACCTGCCACCAGCTAGGAGACTGATTCCTTACCGTGGCCTAGCATTGGTCTCCACTGCTGGTGGGTTAGACATCCAGGAGAGGCTATAACTAGATGTCTTAGTGAGCAGAGGTCTGTGTTACTGAGTTCACACACCACCTCCATCCTTGCTACCATGTCAGCTTTGTCTATGAGCTATTGGCAATGGCAGGAATGCCTTGGCAGGGTGACTGACTGGTACCCACAAAACAGATCATCTTATCCACTCGATCATTCTCATCTTTCTCTGTTGAGACCACCCTTTTGTGAGCATCCTCATGGGACATAAGATCATCATAGTCTTCACCCATTCAGAGATCTAGCCATGCCTCTTCCCCAGACCTCCTTGTAGCCAATTTTTCAGTCTTTTCTTTTCTTTTTTACAATTTTCTGTTCGCCCAGCTAAAACAATGGCCACACTCCATGCTCAGCATTACTCCTGTATGAATCAGAGTTCTCCAGAGAGTCAGAACCAGTATGGGTCAGAACCAACCTGTCTGTGTGTGTGTGTGTGTGTGTGTGTGTGAGAGAGAGAGAGAGAGAGAGAGAGAGAGAGAGAGAGAGAGAGAGAGAGAGAGAGAGAGAGAGACAGAGAGAGACAGAGACAAAGACAGAGAGAGAGAGAGAGAGAGAGAGAGAGAGAGAGAGAGAGAGAGAGAGAGAGAGAGAGAGATACGATTTAAGTAATTGGTTAATTGGTCCAAATATGCGTAGAGGCTTGGCAAGTCTAAAATCTGATCCGATTTGGGAGACTGGCAGGCTTGAGACCCAAGAAGGAATCGCAGTTCAAGTTCAAAGGCAGTCTACTGGTGAACCAGGCAAAGCCAGTGTGGAATGAGATCTGAAGGCAGCCCTCTGGCAGGATGTCCTCCTGCTCAGAGGGCAGTCTTTGGTCCTGTGCAAGCATTCAGCTAACAGAATGGGGCTTGCACACATTATGGAGATTAATCTGCTTTACTTGCAATCGGCTGACTTAAATCTCATCCCCCAAACCATCCAGAATCATGTTCAAAAATACCCTCCCAGAAATATCCAAAATATCACAGGGCCAGCCAAGTTGACCTATAAAAATAACCGTCATAGAAAGTTATTCAATCTCTTTATGCCTTATCGCTTTCCCATCAATTGGAGCTAATGGCAAATCCCATCCTCTTGGAGGAATTGGAAGAGAGGATATACTGATGCAAGTATTTAGGGAGGCGCTGGCACGTAGTGTTCAGTGTTTACTCTTTATTATGATGATGATCACAGTCTCCTGCTGTATGCGTCACCCTGACAGAATGCTAAGAACAAGTTCAAGCAGAGCCACAAAGAATACCAGAGGTGTTTGGTTGGGAATGCCACTAATCTGATGAGGCATTTCTTCTATTAGAATGCTTCTGGAGTAGCAAATAGAGACCGGAGTCCTTGCGGGTTTCACTGGCCAGTACTCCATCAGTTAATGGCTGTTTCTTTCTGGTTGTTACTCCATGAATAAATTTTAATATATTCCATTTCCCCCATAAACTGTTTATTTACTGCTCATAGGAATGCAATATGGCAAAGCCATTTACATGACTAGAATCTTTTGCAACCTACTAGAGCATTTACTCTTGCTTTGCTCTCAGTTCTTATGGGGAAATTCATTTTGCTCTACATGTTTTTAAATGAACTGGCCCTTCTTAGCACTGCAGCCTCAGCATAACTCAAGAGGCTGATGGAGAGCAGAGCGATGAAGAATCTGGTTGGGGTTAGCCTGAATTGGAGCAGAGCTTTTCCGAAACCGGGTTTCTTCCTGGAGCATTGTTGGTGCAGAAGTAATGAGATGCCTGGACACTGCGCAGTGAGTGCCTGCTACTCAGGAAGCATCGCATGGATGTGGAGTCGGGTGATTTCGTTCATAATAATTCCCTGAATTATTGCTTTGGCATTTCTCCTTGCTCCTGCTCTCCTAGCAGCCTGGGGCTCCGAATGACTGTGTGGAGGGATTTTGGTGCAGGAATGCCCCTGTCAAACCATCTTGAGCATGCAAGAAGCAAACATCTATTTGGGTTTAGCCTCTGACATTCAGGGTTTATTCATTCCAGCAGCTACCTTTCTGTGAGCACTCAGCCTCTCCTTGGCCAATCAGCTAATGGCAGGTCACTGGCCATTGATAAAGTTCTCCTTACCCCACAGCCTCCAGAGACCTGGACCTCTTGTAGAAAGAGTCTGCTACATAGATAACTTCCCCTCAGTCAACTATCCATGCTTCTCCTTTTGTGGAACTGCCCTTCTTCCCCGTGATACAGTTATCATGGATATTAATCGTGGAGGGGGGGGGAGTCAAGAATAATGAGTAATTGCTAATTTAAACACTGATTTGATAAAGAGAAATATTCTATAGTGTGGAGATTGCAGACATGAAGCTCAAGGCTAACACTCTACCACTTGAGCCACAGCTTCACTATGGGTTTTTTTGGTGGTGAATTGGAGATCAAAGTCTCATGGACTTTCTGGCCCCTGGCTGGCTTTGAACTGTGATTCTCACATCTCAGACTTCTAAGTAGGTAGGATTTTATGTGTGCACCACCAGTACCCCACCAAGGAGGGTTTTTGTTGTTGTTGTTTTGTTTTGTTTTTGCTACAGCAAAAGTTTGTATATGTGTCACATTTGGCCACACTATGAACAGAACCTGTTCAGAGTGTCACAGGTCCAGGGCACAGGACCAGCAGGGGCTCATTGGTTATGGCAAGATGAATGTCTTTATGATGGGGTCTTAGCGATGGAAAACCTAGATCCATTGGGAAAATCCTAGACAGCGGCATGCGGTCCAACAATTGGTATCAGCGCCCCAGCCTCTGGCATTCCTTATTTCTGCTCCTTTGGCCTGCTGCACAAGCTGGTTTATTTGGATCCCTGCCTCTTCTCCCTTCTTTTGTGCATCAGCCTGCCCATTTGCTTCTTCCTCCATGTGTCTCTCGTGGTGCAGTAGTTTCTAAGGAGATGCACGTAGGCCGAAAGAGGGAGTTATATTTTAATGGGGCCAGAGTTTCACTTTCCCTAGACTGCTGAGCATGATGGCTGCACATTAATGCAAATGTATTTAATCTGTTGAATGGTGCACTGAAAATGGTTATAGTAGCAAATTTGACTGATTTTACTGAAATAAAAAGAGAAGAAGAGGTCAAGTGGAAGAGGTAGGTAGCTCACACCTGTAATCCTAGCTACTCAGGAGGCTGAGATCTGAGGATGGCAATTCAAAGCTAGCCCTGGCAGGAAAGTCTGTGAGACGCTTATCTACAATCAAACTACCTGAAAACCAGAAATAGAGCTGTGGTGCAAAGTGGTAAGGTGCTAACCTTGAGCAAAAGAGCTCAGGGACAGCACCCAGGCCCCAAGTTCAAGCCCTACTGCCAATGGGGGAGGGGGGGAAAAAGAGATGCATAATAGGAGGTTTGAGGAGGGAAACCTTAGCCTATGTTTGAGGAGATTTTTCTTTCTCTTGTCTTTTCCCGAGCAGAGGGAACTTCTTCCACTGCAGATTGGCCCAGTTCCTCAGCTCCCTCTTAGAGAACTCCTGTGTGCTAGAAATCCCGGGCCAAGTGGGCCTGTGGGTCTGTGTCTGGCATGGGAACTCGAGTTTTCTGACTTCCCAGTTTAATTTCAGGGAAGGCACTTCACTAAAGTGCTTAAACAGGAAGGAGAAATTACCAACACTGTTATTTTCTCGCGCGTAACAGCCTCAAGATACAAGCTAAAGCTACCATTAGCCTTTTCCTTCAATTCCTCTAAAAATACTCAGCTCTATTGCATTCTGAGAAGGGAACTTCGGCTGATTCCAGGGGTGCAGACAGCCCCGTGTTGGCCTGGGCTGGTGGGTTCTGTGTACTGGGGTTAGGGACAGGGTCCCCGATAAGAAGCCCCCACAGGTCCATATAGATACTCCACAGTCCTGGATGTCAGGCTTAGCTGAGACTCGTATTCAAGGCTGGAATGATCAAGCTGTCTAAGCATGAATAGGCCCCATGGATAATGATCGCAATGTGGTATCAACACAATGCTGATGTTAAAGTGGCATCTTCACATAGAGAAGGAGAATGTGGGCACTGACAACATAATGCTTAAAATAGGAATAACAGATCACCAGGCACCAGTGGCTCAGAAGGCAGAGATCTGAGGATGGTAGTTTGAAGCCAATCCCAGGCAGGAACGTCTATGAGACTCTTCAACTAGCCACCAAAAAGCACCAGAAGTAGAACTGTGGCTCAAGTGGTAGAGCACTAGTCTTTAGTGAAAAAGCTAAGGGATAGCGCTACTCAGGTCTTGAGTTCAAGCATTCACAGACACACAGACACACAGACACACACACACACACACACACACACACACACACACACACACGAGAGAGAGAGAGAGAGAGAGAGAGAGAGAGAGAGAGAGAGAGAGAGAGAGAGAGAGAGAGGAGAGAGTAACAGTAATAATCACAAGACTGGCTGACATTTGGAGGAAGTTTTCACATATTGATTCAATTCTCACAGTAATGCTGTAAGGCAAACTTTATCATGATTCTTCCCATTTTACAGGTGGGGATAGTCAGGCACAGAAAGTGACCTTGCCGGTCACTTTTCCAGTACAGGCTTATGCACATATTTGGGCTTCTTTTCTAGCTGATGATTTTCACCCTGGGATGCTCTACTGAGCTGCTGCTGAGCTGCCACTTGCTCTGTGTTACTGCTATTCACATTATTCTGTTTTCAAACCATGGGAAGTCCACTCGCATTTGCCAAGGCAGGAAATTACTGGTGGTGTGACCAAGAGAACATGTCTCAGGTTTCCAGCACAGCTGAACCCAAGTTCCACCCCCTCTTTCCCATTCTCTCTCATCTCTTTCATATTCTCTCTCTCTCTCTCTCTCTCTCTCTCTCTCTCTCTCTCTCTCTCTCTCTCTCTCTCTCTCTCTCTCTCTTTCTGTCTTTCCCTCTCTCTGTCTCTCTCTGACTTTCTCCCCTTCCCCCCTCCTCTCTCTCTCTCTCTCACACACACACCCCTACACTCCTGTCAAGTTGCTTACATCTCTGCTGACATCAAGCTTAAAAACAAAATCTGACAGAAGATAAGGCTTATTTTCCCTTTAAGAGTCTCCTACAAAGCTGGGCACCAGTGGCTCACACCTGTAATCCTAGCTACTCAGAAAGCTAATTGCTGAGGCTAGTAGTTCAAAGCCAGCCCAAGCAAGAAAGTTCATGAGGCTTATCTCAATAACAATCAATTAGAGCTGTGGCTCACATGGTAGAGAGCCAGCCTTAAGTAAAAACAATGCTCAGGTCTTGAGTTCAAAAGACCTAGGACAGACACACAAACACACATGCGTGTGCGCGTGCACATACAGACACAGACACACACGTCTCCTATGAGTTGTGGGGTGGGATTTTATGGGCCTGTTTTGGTATACCCAGCCCATCCCTGTGGCCAAGTGGAAGGCCAAGGTCACCTCAGCCTTGCCTGACCTGTGCCATCTTCACACCTGGGGTAGAAGTAGGGCTCAGCTCCATCTGACCCATGTGAACTGAGTGTGGAAAGGAAAACTGACATGCCATTACCCAAAGACGGGGGAAGCACACACAGAGCAGATAAAAATAACAGACTGCCTCTGCCGGACAAGTGGCAGCTGCAAATACAGGATATCTGTCTGACCTCAAGGTAGCAGGTTTCTGTTTCATTAGATTGGCTGGCCAACAGCCAGTTGTTCGTTTTCCTACCAAACTGTTGACCAAAGAAAGTCCTAGCTTTGAATACCCAACTCATGGATTGCTCAAGAAACAGAACCCTTTCTGGAAGGCTGCCATGTGCTTACTTTTGAGTTCATATTCATTTCTTCATTCCACAAAGATTGATGAGCACTAATTACATGTAATGATCTTGGATTATTGGGAGTTATGACCCTGGCTTACATTTCCAGAGTGAAGCTTTCTAGCCAATGCAATTCTTTAATGTAAATTTGCTTGCCTAGATAAATCACAGGCAACTTTTGCATCTACTGTTGGGTTTTCATTGGACACCATGGATAGAACCTCAAATAGTAACAGGTAATCAATATAGAGTTGCTGATTTATTAGGAGCATAAAGTTTCACCTGCATGCATGATTCTTTTTCTCTCCTGTTTCTCTGTTCCTAAACCAAGCAGATCATGAATGATGGAATCTTCCAGCTGCATTTCCAAGAAAAGTGATGTAATGTTCCTCACTACAGGATTTAGAAATGGAAAGGATTCCGCAGGAGCACCCTGAGTCTTCTATTTGCCTGGTGTTAAACGTTATGCGAGAGTGAATCTCACAACTGCCATTTCTCCTTTCTATATTTCTCCCTAGCTTTGATCTGGCATTTTAATCTTATTTGCTTAAATTATTTCTAGTGAGATGTTCAAAGACTTTTAAGTATCACTGCCTTTTGAATAGTAGCTTCTTTTTGGTGTGTTTTTTTCCCTCTAATTATTCTAAATATAGTATAATGACCATGAAAGCAGGAGAGAAAAAAAAACCACATTTTATGTTCTTGAATTTGATTTCATATTCACAGCTTCTACTTAGTACCTTTCTAGTTATTAGGTTTATTTGAATGTCATTTATGAGGTGGTTGCCAGGATGTAAAGTCATTTCAATATATGTTCCCGCACATTTAGGGAGTAAGTTGGTTCATTTCATATAAACACAGGACCTAAGTATCTTCTCAAAGCTTCTCAAAGTTACTATTGTGCTGGTTTTTTACAGCTGGTCTACTGTGTGTCATTTAATATCTCTGGAGTATTTTTTAATCAAATATTTATTGAACACCTACTACATAAGCATCAGTAGACATACTTTATTTCATATATTTGGAGGTACTGGGGGCTTCATGAACTCAGGGCTTCATGGCTTGCTAGGAAGCACTCTACCACTTGAGTCACTCCTCTGGACCAATTAGAACCAGTTGGGAATCGGACCATGAACAAGGCAAAGTTCTGTTGTCAGGAGCTTTCACTGTAGTGAAGAAGTAGTGTAAGTAGGTCTCGTGTAGGTTTATAATAAAAAAGGTAGCGTCAGAGAATAGCTCTTACATTGGTGGGGAGATTGTCTACTAGTTCAATAAAGTTTCCATAATAAAATATCAGCTGGGCATCAGTGGCTTACACTTATAATCCTAGCTACTCAGGAGGCTGGGATCTGAGGATCACGGTTCAAAGCCAGCCCAGGCAGGAAAGTCCATGGGACTCTTATCTCCAATTAACCACCAGAAAACTGGAAGTGGTTCTATGGCTTGCCTCAAGCTGAAGAGTAGAGGGACAGTGCACGGGTCCAGAGTTCAAGTCCCATGACCAACCAAAATAAAATTCACAGACTAGGGAGCTTAACCAACAGAAATATATTGTCTCTCAGTTCTGGAGGGCTGGAAAACTGAGATCAAGATGTTTGCAGGTTTGGTTGATTCTGAGGCATCTCCTTGGAAGACTGCTGCCTTCTATGTGTCCATTTGCCTATCTGTGTATGTGTGTCTGTGTGTGTGTGTCTGTGTGCGCGTGTGCACGCATGCGTGCCCATGCATGTGCTATAATCCCTCTTCTTTTTTTTCGGTCGGTTGTGGGACCTGAACTCTGGGCCTGGACGCCATCCCTCAGCTCTTTATCTCAAGGCTAGTACTCTACCACTTGAGCCACGGTGCCACTTCCAGCTTTTTTCTGCTTATGTGGTGCTGAGGAATCAAACCCAGGGCCTCATGCATGCAAGGCAAGCGCTCTACCACTGAGCCACCTTCCCAGCTCATAATCTCTCTTCTTAAAAGGACATAGATTGGATTAGGGACTGCCCTAAGGAACCCTAACAAGCCACTCTTGAAAGACACTGTCTCCAAATGCAGTCCAGGCAGTTAAGACTTCTACTTAGGAATTCGAAGGGACATACTTTGGTAACCAACCATGGATCAGGGAAGACCTCTCTGAAGAAGGACAACATCTGAACAGAGTAAGGAAACTGGAGCTGGAGGAGGCCATGGAGACAGAGCCAAGCAGGTTGGGGGGGGGGGGGGAGGGCAGAGAGATGCCCCAGGTGAGGGCAGAGGTCAGCCCAGGAATGGAAGAAGTCAGAGGCATCTGATGTTACTTCCTTCTGAATTTCATCGGAAGCCATTGTAAGATTTGGGGCAGGGCAGGGATGTAGTCTCAGATGCATATTTAAGGACTGATTTTCAAATTCACAACCGAGTTCTATGTAGACATTTGAGAATTCGGTGGTGAGTCTCAGAAAAGGGTCTTAGCAGCTCCTCTCCACTGGTTTTTAGAAATCCCTTGCCTCAAGTGTGAGGGTGTTAGCTAAGAATTATTTGGACCACTGGGTTCTTGCCAAAGCTTCTCCTGCCATATTTGATACACTGAGTTTATGACAAGAGTAATGCAGGGTTTGATTTGCATATATGAAAGAAAACACCATGTTGTTGGGGTTTGGCTCTGGTGATCTGGTCTTTAGTTTATTCCTAAGAAGCGATGTTCAATTGAGTTTGGATCAGGGGGAAATCTTCAAGGTGTCATTTTCATTTTCGATGCATTTGTAGACTCACATAAAGTAATGAGAAGATGAACAGAAATTTGAGCAATTTCTTGCCAGAAGATACAAGATGTCCATAACGCAATTCCTGCTTATCACTTCCAGATCCTACTCGGAATTAAGCAAAGATTGTCATTCTAAAGCTCTTCATATAAGAAGCCTGCAGATACTGCGTCACACCACAGACTATCAGTATGTGTGTGTGTGTGTGTGTGTGTATGTGTGTGTGTGTGTGTGTGTGTGTGTGAACGAGTGTGGGGATTATACTCATGGACTTGGTTTACTAGGCAGGTGCTATACCATTTATGCCATACCCTCAGTCCTTTTATGTGTTGTTTGTTTTTCAGATAGGGTCTTATGCTTTTACCTGATCAGCATAAAAAAATTCCTACTTCTGTTTCCTGAGAAGCTGGGATTACAGGCATGCTCTGTAATGTCCAGTACTCCATCAGTGTATTTTTAAATTTTAAATTATGTCCATTTTCATAGAATATTTATGCTATGTTCAATCTAAGCATTATACCCAACAGTAAGTATATTTCCCAAATAAGAAGGTGTTGACAGGTGCCTTGCTGGAAATGTGTAAAAAAAACACACACACACACAAAAACACAAAAAAACAAAAAACTGTCAGCCTTCTCTCCTTCATTCAACTGGAGTTGCTTTGTAAAACCTGTAAAACTTCATATAGAAGAGGATGATGATGTTCCACAAATAGTCACATATGTGCACAAATGTACACACAAGTCTACAGATGGGATTTCAGCTGTTATATCATGATTGGAGGTAGTGATTGGTTTTGGTTGTGGGATTTGTACTCAGGGCCTGGGCGCTGTCCTTGAGCTCTTTTGCTCAAGATTAGTGCTCTACCACTTAAGATACCACTCCATTTCTGGTTTTCTGGTAGTTAATTGGAAATAAGAGTCTTTTTTTTTTTGTAAAAATACTGTAGAGAGGGGTTACAATTACATGGGCAAGGTAATGAGTACATTTCTTATCAAGCATTGTTGCCTCCTCCTTTGTTTCCCCTTCCTATCCCTTCTCTTCTTCCCCCATCCTCTACCCCTGGAAGTAAGAGTCTTATAGACTGTCCTGTCTGGGCTGGCTTGAGCTGCAATCCTCAGATCTCAGTCTCCTGAGTAGCTAGGATTATAGGCAGAAGCCACACACATTTCAAAAACATGAGTAGATCACCTTTTGATCTTCTTTACAGAAGAATGTATCTGTGTGTGTGTGTGTGTTGTGTGTGTGTGTGTGTGTGTGTGCTAGTACTGGGGCTTGAACTCAAGGATAGGGCAGTGTTCCTTAGCTTTTTCACTCAAGGCAAGTGCTGTACCACTTGAGCCACAGCATCTCTTCTGGTTTTTCAATAATTAATTGGGAGTAAAGAGTCTCACAGACTTTCCTACCTGGGCTGGCTTCAAACTGCCATCCTCAGATCTTAGCCTCTTGAGTAGCTAGAATTACAGACACAAGTCCCTAGGCCTGGCCCCAACATCTATTTTTCTGAAAAGGGAAATTGTAACCAATTTCAGCTCTACCAATGGAAATAATTTAGACATTATTGAAAACAACTTTAGTATGAATAGGAAAAGCTTTCCTTGCCCTAGTTGGGGTGGGGGGAGGGCTGATTAACCTATTCAAGCCAAATCTTATTAGAATTATATATGTGTGAAAAAAATGCTAGAGAAACCAAACAATATGCTGGCTTTTAGATACCTCTATCTAAAGACCATTTAGGCTATTTCTCTAAAAATGGTCTCATATCCCTGGAGAAACTACATAGCCTAGGGGACACAACACATTTTTTTCATCAGGACTTAGGAAAAACGTGAGGCCAAATGTGTCGGTGAAGCTCTCAGGCATTTCGAAGCTAGGCTTGGTGTTTGAATAAATGGACAGAGTAGGGCTGAAATCATGGTGCCTGAATCGGCAAAGGCAGGTCATTGGGGCTGTGTCTGTGAGTTCTGAAGTTCATGTGAGTGAGCACCCCCTCCCTCCCCACTTGACATCTCTGTATCAAGTCCTTGCTGTGGAGGGGTGGCCGCATTGTTGTGAGGTGAGCACAGTTCCCCTGCATGTCCCCTGCAAGCCACATTGCCTTCTCAACCCAGCAACACTCTGCAAATACCTACATAACAGGACCCAGACGTGGCGTTCAATCCCACATGGTAAAGGGCCAATAGCACTGATACACTATTACCGGATGGCAGGCATAAAAATCAAAAGCCTCCGACCAGTTCCTGTGCCTGACCCCCAAGCCAGGAGACAACCAGGAAGCAGGAAATACATAGGTGGTTCTTTCCCTCTGAGCATGCTCTGCAGGGTGAAAAGGTATTTCCCCTTTCTGAAGAGCTACAAGCATGAACGCCAGTCCCTACTTAAGCAGGCAAGTGGAAAAGAAGGAACCTAAATTACCCTCCCGAGGACAAACTGTTACCTTCAGCTCCCCGCAGCCCAAACTTAGAATAGAATTTCAAGGAATCCCATTTAGTCTGTAGGCCAATTGGGACCTCACTGCATACATGAGTAAACATAGGATTTCATAGAAATGTAAAGCACTACAAACTGTGTGTTTAGGAAAACTTGAATTTCTCAGAGATGCAAGGGAGAAAAAAAGATGTCGTTACAGAACAATAGAGCTGGAAAGAAAACTCACACGAACCCTAGGGCAGATAGCTAAAGGAGTTTGAAGAATTACCCTTTAGGAAATTACATTGCAGTTGCCAGTTTGTGCTCTAGTTTGCAAAAGTGCCTGGACCCATGAATGGGGGATGGGGGGTGGAGAATCTTGTACAAAACCTATTTGCCTGGCTTGATTGAAAGTCATCTATGACTTTCATTTCCCAGGTGTTGATGGGAATTTGACAGGTGTGACCCTGGCTCTCTTGAATCACAAGCTCTGGCCTTATGCCTGAGTTGGAAGACAGGCACACAGCAGCAAAGAGCTAGCACAAGGCTGGGGTTTTGAGGTTTTAATCATTGGTTTAGTGCAAATAAAAGACAGGTCATTATTTTCCATTGGTCATTTAAGGGAGCCTATGAGAAGGGTTAGAGCCGGACCAGTGATCCTGAAGCATTCTTGAGCTACAATACAAAGATGGCAAAGTCTAGAAAGATGACTAGAAGCTATCCATGGCTACCTTTGGTAGCATCCAAAGTTGCATGAGAGATATAGGAAGATGAACGATGACATTGAATTTACTGGGTGGATTTTCAGTGTGCATTTGGACTTCAGATAAGAGATTAGAATATGGTCTTAGAAGTAGAAATGTGGCTTGGGTGGCTGCGTACTAGGGTCTAGCCAGGTGCTGGTAGCTCACACATGTAATCCTAGCTATTCCGAAGGCTGAGACTTGGATAAATCACGTGAAGCCAGCCGCAGCAGAAAAGCGGGCAGGACTCCATCTCCAGTAAGCCAGCAAAAAGCTGAACCAGAAGTGTGGCTCAAGTGGCAGAGTGCAAGCCAAGCAAGCAAGCCAAGCTCTGAGTTCAAACCTAGCCAAATAAAGGGTCTAAAATACCGGATCTTGCCAATGCAGAGATATAAGAGCTCCCCAAAACGGATTCAAAGTTGAAGATTTCTTGTGCAAGGATGTACGAAGGAAGTGCTAAAAAGAATTTGGAGACTGGGGAGAGGAGAAGAAAGAGGAAAGGCAGGATGAGGAAGTGGAGCTAGATGGGAGCCATTTTAAGCCTTACGGAACCACATAGAAAATGATGGGGTGTGAGTTACAGTTCACACAGAGGGCCTTGTTCCAACTTCAGGCAAGAAGCTGGGCTTTCGTGTTTTATGCCTAGTTTCTCACTGACCCAGAATCTGCAGGGAAACCTCAGTTCTCAGGTGCTTCTGGCTTCAGTGTTTCAAAGAGAGTCACTGTGCTGAACCATTGGAAGCCAACAGCCAAGAAAAGACACTCCAAAATGGATAAAGGATGGTTGAGGGTTTGGCTTAGAGCCCACACAATGTTCGCCATATGTATTAAGGCCAGAAAACAGAATAAGTAGAGGTTTTAGATAGGAGTCCAAAATTCTGAGGACAGAGTCTTCAGGTTGTAGCAGCTGCCTAACAGTTGCTGGCTGAAATTCCCAGACGCCGTAAGGTTCTCACACGTGCCAGGTGGCTGCCCTGGCTGGTGCCAGGAAGATAGCTTCTGAAGAGTAGTGGGCATGTGCCTGCTGACCTTGTCCCTGTCCTTTAGCTAGCCTTGGACGGGTCTGAAGCAGCCAATGAGCGTCCTTAAGCCACCAGGACTTGCCTGATGTCCTTTTGTGTTCCACGGCAGACCTAGACATTTTTCATCAAGAAGAGACTTTAGTCCAAGACTCAATCTGGGCTAGAAATACAATCACAGCACTGTGAAAAGGGAGGTTAATTAGGACTGGAGAAGCTATGGAAGGTTTTTTGTGGTTTTTTTTTTTTTGTATTTTGAGAAGATGAAACTTTATTTTAGCTTTGAAAGCCAGTAAAATTCAGATAGGGGTAGAGGGAAGAGAAAAGAAAGAATCTCCAGGCAAAGAGAAGCAAATTGAGACAAGATACATGTGAAGAAAAAAAAAAAAAAAACAGTAAAAACTAAAAAGACATACACTCTTACCACTCAAGTTGAAAACTGGTTTAGCTGAAGTCAAGAATTGCAACCGGAAATTCTGGCAGACTGACTGCTGGTCAGTCTAAAATTTGGGTCATGGTCTTAAGCTGACCCTCCCCCTCCCCCTCCCTCCCTCCCCCCAGCTCCATTCAGTGCCTTTCTGATTCTCTGCCTCACTCTCCTCGCAGACTTCCTTTCCATCAAGCTGTGTCGGGCTCCAGACCATCCTCCTAATTAATACGTGCCAGGTCCCTTGAGCTGACAAGCTTTCAATACAAAGAAGCAAATGACCCAAGCCAGAACCCAAAGCAGAACAAAATAAAGATAGTAGGGGGTGTGTTGAGTGAGCGGCCTCATGAACAGGCACATTTCAGAGACGTTTTGGAAAAGAAAAAAGAAAAAAAACACACCAAAAAACAGGGAACCTGATGTGTTAATTAGGAGTCTATTTCCATAATAAGACTGCTCAGAGGAAGGTAATAAAAGATAAAAGAAACGAGGGCCAGTGGAGGGCCCCAAATGGAAGGTTTCTGTGAGGAAAGGGGCGGGCGGTTGCTATTCTCCTCGTCTTCTGTGTGTCTGGGGTCTGTGGGCTCCAGAAGGCCGGGGACTGCCCCTTTTGTGTTTTGCAAAGCTCCGTGAATAAAGAGCTTGGGGTATAAATAACAATGTGGTTTCTGCTCCCCAGGACCTTGCTCAACAGGAAGTAGTGCAGCCCTAGCAGCTCCAGCTGCTGCTGGGTTTTCAGGGTAGATTCTATTTACTGGGACTCTCTGCCGGCTGAGATGGGCCTGTGTAGGGTTCAAAACAAGAGGAAGTGAGGTGCTAAAGCACTCACAACGGCGAGAGAGCAAGAGGCCCCAGGCCTTCATCTAGCTTCAGACAGCCAGATTGGGGGGGGGGGTGTTGGTGGGAGGCTTGGAGAGGGCCCAGCGCTCAGGGGCAGAGCCTCACCCCAGCGCTGCCACTTGCAGCTTTGGGGTGAGGCCTTCCAACGGGTGCTGCTGGGCTGCGAAAAGACAGTCTATCTTCCACACGGCTGCCAGATTAATTCTCCAAAAGCACAGCTTTGAACATGTCTTTCTGCTGTTTAGAACTGGCAATCGCTCCCAACTGCCGAGCAAAGCAGTCACTGTGGAGTTGGTGGAGTTCTAGGCTTTGGGGATTTTTGAGTGAGTTACTAAATCCTCCCTGCCCCTCCCTCCCCCCCCACCCCCTCCTGTCATCTGTGTGGAAGCAAGGATGAGAATCGTCTCTGAGTTGTTGTTGAGTGCTGGAAAGATTCTTACACAGCATTGGGGGCATAGTAAGTCCTCAATTAATGTTCATTTTCATTATTGATTAAGGAACCACTTGAATGCAAAGCCCCTAAGCTGTCCGTTTATGGCTGAGGGACATGAGCATTTTGTTAATTTCTCTTTGCCTTAGTAAGCAGAGCTGTGAAGAGGATGCATGTATCTAAAGCAGTTTAGTTAGTTTGGTATTCTTTATTACTATTTGTAAGTAGCAAGAGAAAGGGGTTTCAAGTCAACCCATCAGTTGGTGAATACGACGTGTCTGGATCAGTGTCCTCGCTTTCATCATTCTTCATATCTCCCACCCCACCGACCCACTCCATTTTCACACTCACACATTGAATATTACTACTCTTTCCCCAGCCTCCTGTCTTCATTTGTCTACCCATCTCCCCTTGATTTTACCCCTCCCTGACACCCCAAGTTCCAGCTTTCTGGTACTTATTTTGTTAGACTATAAATTATTCAAAGGAGTTACATCATTAGACTCCTTCCCTGCTTCTATCATACTTTAGTTAATTCATTTGGGTATATGTGCATGTTACCCTGTGTACGTTTACATATACATTGATAATTAGAACTAATATTCACATATGAGAGAAGATATGCATCCTTTGTCTCTCTGAGCCTGACTTACTCCACTTAGCATAATTTTTTCCAGGTCCATTCATTTTCCTGCAAATGATGAGGAGTAAAACTCCATTATATATATTTTTTTCTGGACATATTCATAGAGAGAGAGAGATCCCATTCTTTAGATCCATTCTTCTAGAAGTTCATCAAAGAAATAAAGGAAAAATAAGAAAATTTCTAGAATCAAATAAAAATGAAAACAACTTGCTAGAGTTACTGAGAAACAATCCAGGCTGTTTATAGCCAAGAATGCCTATATTTTAAAAAGTAAAAAATAAATAACCTAATTATTCACCTCAATCTCTTAGTGAAACAAGAGCAAGCCAAACCCCAAAGCAGTAGATGGGAAGAAATAATAAAGATAATGGCAGAAATTAATGAAAACAAGTCTAAAAGAACAATACAAAGGCTCCATGCTACAAAGAATGAGTTCTTTGAAAAAAGAAACAAGATCAAGAAACTCAACCAAACCAACCACCTGACCAGGGGGAGAGGGGGGAGCTGAATTAACAAAGTTAGATATGAAAAAAAGACTATCAAAGCAAATGCCAATGAAATTTAGAGGATTCTTAAGAAATAACTTTCAAAATGTATATTCCAATAAACTAGAAAATGTAAGGGGAAATGGATAAGTCTATATGATCTACCCAAATTGAACCAAGAGGACACAAACAACATAAACTGATCTATCACAAGCAATGTGATTAAAGCGACCATAGAATCTCTTGACAAAAAAAAAACCCACAATGGGATGTATTCACTGCTGAGTTCTCCGATCCCTTTAAAGAACTATCACCAATATTCCATAAAATAGATGGGAAGGAACACTACCAAACTCATTATATAAAGTTTTTATTGTGCTGATATGAAAACCAACTAAGATACTACAGAAAAAGAAAATTATACACCAAATTCCTGACAAACATAGACATAAAAACTCTCAATACAATACTTGCAAAGTGAATTCAACAGCACATACATAAAACAATCATACAGCCGGGCACTGATGGCTCATTCCAGTCATCCTAGCTACTCAGGAGGCTGAGATCCAAGGACTGTGATTGAAGCTGGTCACGGCAGGAAAGTCCGTGAGATTCTTATTTCCAATTAATCACCAAGAAGCTGAAAGTAGTGATATGGCTCAAGTAGTAGGCCACTAGCCTTGAGCACAAAATCTTAAGAGACAGCACCCAGGACCCAAGTTCAAGCCCTAGGACTAGCACAAGAAAAGGAAAATAAAAGAAAGGAAGGAAGGAAGGAAAGGAGGGAGAGAGGGAGGGGGGAAAAAGGAAGAAAATAATGGAAGAAAAGAAAATGATGATGCACTATGATCAAGTTGGTTCATTCTAAAGAAACAAAGACTACTCAACATATACAATTCAATAAATGTAATACAACACATGAAAGACCCAAGGACAAAAAGCATGTGAGCTTAGTAGGTACAGAAAAGGCCCATGACAAAACTTAACATCCCTTCATGATAAGTGAAGAAAGTAAACATTAAAAACAATTTACAGCAAACTTTTAGCCAACATTTTACTAAATGAGGAAATCCAAAAAGCATTTCTGCAGAAGTCAAGAACAAGGCCTGTGTATCTACTCTCTCCATTCTTATTCCATATAGTGCTTGAATTCGTAGCTGGTGCAGCAAGGTAAGAGAAAGAAATACAAAATTCAAATAGGAAAGGAGAAGTCAAATTATCTTTACTTGCAGATAGTATGATCCTATATTTAAATGATCTTAAATACCTCACCAAGGCTCTTGAAGACAGTGCTGGTGGCTCACACCTGTAATCCTAGCTCCTCGGAGGTTGAGACCTAAGGATCACAATTCAAAGCCCGTCTGGGCAGAAAAGTTTGTGAAGACTTTTATCTCCAATTAACCAGCCAAAAAATTAAAAATCTAAAAGTAGAGCTGTTGCTCAATTGTTAGAGCATTCGTCTTGAGTAAAAATGCCAAGAGAGAAGGGTTGGAGGCAGGGCTTGTGGGTAGAACACAAGCCAATGAGCAGAAGTACCAAGGATCAAGTTCAAGTTCCAGAATTGGGGGGACTAAAAAGAGCAAAGTGTGGAGGGTAGACAAGAAAGAGTAATAGAGGGAATAAATATGGTTTTTAAAACTTTGTTCATAAACGCTGTATGTTCGAAGAACTCTAGACTTTTATGTATACTTTTCTATCTAATACTAGGTCTACATGAAGCAAAAAAATCTTCCGGTGCTTGCCCTTTCTTTCATTATTACACCAGCACAAAAGAAGGCAGCATATTTTCTAAAGTTTGGGGGAAGGTAGGGGCAGAAAGGTCTGTGTGGGCTCTTGTCTACTTGGTGATGAAGCTTTATAAGGACTGAAAACAGGAACTGGTACTGTGGCTCACACCTGTATTCCTAGCTACTTAAGAGGCTTCAATCTGAGGATTGCAGTTCAAAACCAGCCCAGGCAGAAAAGAGCATGGGACTCTTATCTCCAGTTAACCAACAAAAAGCCAGAAGTAGAGGTATGACTCAAGTAGTAGAGCTCTAGCTATAAGTACAAAGATTCAGGGACAGTGCTCAGGCCCTGAATCCAAGTCCCAGGACACACACACACACACACACAGAACTGAAAACAGATTGACTTAAAGGCATTACTGGGTTTGAAACTTGAGAGGCTGGTTTTGAATTTTCTGCGTTGAATAATAGAAATTAATTTCATGTGGCTCAAATTTCACAAACTGATTTTGTTTTCAGGAAATTTTCTATTATGCTAACAGCTTGTATTTTACTTCATGGCCACTCATTTAGAAAAAAAAATCTATTAACTTTGTAAAAGTATATTAATTTTAGTTTGTACCTACCCAAAGTGTAGACACAAAGACTGCAGCAGAATAATCAGAACATTCATTCCGCAGACTTTACTATTTATTTTCATTAAAGCCTCCAACATCTGAGACCTTTTGTGTCAAGTGTCTGTATTATTATTTTAAATAGTTTCTTCTGTGAACCACAACCCTATACTACACTAGGAGACATTACATACAGGCAGTGTTAGGTCCTAGCTCTCTGGAGGCTGTCAGTACAGCAAGAGAACCTGACAAGGTTCACATACTGGGAATTTGGTGTGAGAAGAGGGACATGCTGGAGCCATAGGAATCCTAAGGAGGATGCCCAGTGCTTCAGAACTGGTGATAACTTAGCCAGAGCCTGAAGACTCAGAGAGAAATGGGCAAGGCAGGTGGACGAGACAGAAGGAACCACATATGTAAGACCTACAATGTTTGTAAATCCTAGGAAATTTGAGAAACTGAAAATAGAGCAAGGAGTGGGTATATGGGGGGGCTGGCTTTATTATTGTCACCCTGCCTCTTCTTCCTGGAAAAGGGAAGATGACAAAGGCCTTGCATGTTAGGCCACACAAGCATGCCCTTTTTCTTGAGGGAACTGGAGAGAGGTTCAGGAAATACAGCTCAGTGGTATCTTGTCTTTCCTAGGAACAAAATACAGTACCTAAAAGGATCGTGTCCCCTTTCACTACAGTAAAGAATGACACTGTCGTTAGTGGACTCTACCGGAGCAACTATAAGAGGCCAGGGCAACTTAAACATAAAAAGCTATTAATACACAGAATTATCATCCTGACTCTCATCCCTGAAATAGGAACGAAGTAGGAGATGAGGGCTGAGCTGGTTTTGAGCTCTCATTGTGGGGCAGAAGTGTTTGGCACGGAACGGCACCATCTTTCATTCCGCATACTTGTTGTAGGCAAGCTTAATGAGGGATGATGTTTGAACATTTCAAACCAAATTCCCAGGGTTTATCGTGTTAAGCAACTTGTTATTTTAAGCAATTCAGACAGATATTTGCATGTACAAGCAAGTACATTCTTTGAACTAAAGCCCATTATATAACCTCACTTATCCCTGCAGGTAATAAATGGCTCTAAAGGCAAGAATTCGATATATCCAGAGCTCTCCATGTGTGCACGTGTGTGCAGACCACGAAGAAACAGTCATGCTTGTGAGGGACAATATAAAATTGCTTCCACTTCACTTCTCTCTTATGAATTATTTCTGCTCTCAATTCTAAGTCAAGAAAAGCACAACATATTTCCTAACTCTTGCTATCAGATAAATACCAGAGAGCTAATATTTATAGCAACTATAGAAATATTCTGGAATAGGCCATGTGGTTCTTTGGAATATCGAGACATAGAGAATGCTATATGTTCTCTTTTCCTTCTCTTTCTTTCTCTTCCTTCCCTCTCTCCCTTCCTCCCTCCCTCTCACCCTCTCTCCGTCCCTCCTCTCTCTCTCTCCCTCTCCCTCTCCCTCTCCCTCTCCCTCTCCTCTCTCTCTCTCTCTCTCTCTCTCTCTCTCTCTCTCTCTCTCTCTCTCTCTCTCTCTCTCTCTCTCTCTCTCTCTCTTTGTCAACAGAACTGCACTTGAACTCAGAACCTCTTGCTCTTACTTGGCTTTTGTGCTCAACGCTGGTGGTCTGGCACTTGAACCATACCTCCACTTCTAGTTTTTTGCTAGTTAATTGGACATAAGAAGGCTGGCTTTGAACCACGATATTCACATCTCCACCTCCTATGCAACTGCAATTACAGGTATAAACCCTGACACACAGCTAGCTTCCCTTTTCTTGTACACTACATCCTCATGACAGCTTGACATGTGTCTAACCAATTTCAAAGTCTCTAACCATTACTCTTCTTTTGAATATTAATGGGGGATTTCATGTCAAATAAAGTATAATTTTGCTCTCCTACAAGTGGCAAGAGACTGAGAAGTTAGCATGTCTAATGGTGTCTCAGAAAAGGACAATGTAAGGGATAAACTGTTCTTCATCTCTTCATCTCTCAGTTCTAAGAGATAGCACAGCCTCTGAAGCTGGGTTGCTCAGGGCTCGAATCCTAGCTCACAAGTGTTCACTCTTGGCAAGATCTTTGTTTGCCAGGAGCCTTGTGTTTCTCATTGAAATAGAAATGCTTGGCTCAAGTGGTAGACCACCACACCAAGCTTGAGAAAAAGGAAAAAGCCAAGCAATGGCTGTTCTTAAGGAAAAGAGAAACTGCCTTGGGATAAGAAAGGCTTTGTAAAATGTAAAGTTTTCTCTTAAACTGGTTTCTTTTCCAGATGGAATTATGACAGGCCCCGAATTGTTCAAGAAAGAGCAGAGAGTAGCCGAGCGCTGGTGGCTCACGCCTGTAATCCTAGCTACTCAGGAGGCTGAGGTCTGAGGGTCTCGGTTCAAAGCCAGCCCGGGCAGGAAAGTCCATGAAACTCTTATCTCCAATAAACCACCAGAAAATTGGAAGTGGCTCTGTAGCTTAAGTGGTAGAGCACTAGCCTTGAGTTGAAGAGCTAAGGGACAGCACCTAGGCCCAGAGTTCAAGCCCCACGACCGACAAAAAAAAAAAAAAAGAAGACAGAAAAAAAGAAATAGCAGAGAGTGTGGGTATATTTTAAGATTACCTGTTAATCTTATTTCAGAATCCCCTTACGTAAATACATTTTACCCTGTTCAAATAGCCAATCACGAGCAGATTGTGAACCTGAGCTCAACCAATCTGAGCAGAGGGGTGGGGCCTGCTGCATTAGGAATAAATACCTGAGCAGGCTGACTACTCTGTGTGCTTGCTTGCCAGATTTTTGGATGATGGTGTATTCTTCTGCAGAAGTAAATTTTCCCTTACTGAAAAGAAAAAAAGCAAGCAAGAATGTAAGGCTCTGAGTTCAAGTCCTAGTACTGGCACAGAGAGAGAGAGAGAGAGAGAGAGAGAGAGAGAGAGAGAGAGAGAGAGAGAGAGAGAGAGAGAGAGAGAGAGAGAGAGAGAGAGAGAGAGAGAGAGAGAGAGAGAGAGAGAGAGAGAGAGAGAGAGAGGAAGGAAAAAAGAAAGAGAGAGAGGGAGGGAGGGAAAGGAAATCCTAGTAAAATCTATCTAATACCATTGCTATAAGGAAGAAATAGATTAAAATTTGTAGCTTAGAATAAGGCTTGGCAAACAGCAAGGGTTCAATCAATTTGTGTTGTGGCTACTGCTGTTGTCATAATCATAGATGACAATTATGACAAATGTTTATAGAGTTTAGGCATGTAGTTACTGCCTAGGAATCATTTATTGTGTGCTTACTGTGGCAGAGCAACACTCTGTGGATGGAAGAGGACTCCCAGGTGGACATTATAGCTCACCAGGTAGATAAGACTTATACAGATAAAAATGTACACCGTAGGTATACTCCAGCCTGGAGTACAGTTACAGAAAGCTTGTCCGGCAAACTTGTACAAACTTAGTGGCTTAGAGTGATGCATTTCTTCCCCCATAGTGCTGATGGCTCAAGGAACAGAACATAGTTTAGCCAGCACTTCTGTTTTAGACCCACTCACAGGCTATAGCCAAGGCACTGCTCAGGGCTGTGTTTTCATGAGAAGGCTTGATGGGAAAGGATTCTCTTCCAAACTCACTCTGGCAAAAATCAGTTTCGGGGGGTGGAGAAGGGGGGAGGTGGTAGGATCAAGGGCCTTGGTTCCTTGGTGGCTATTGGTTAAAGGCCTCGGGAGAGATTCCATGATGTGTGGGCCTCTAGAGAGAGTGGCAGATGATTTCATCAAAGAATGAAATCCAAGAATGCAACAGAGAGACTCAGCCAGTGAGATGGGCGGTACAGTCTCACATATCCAATCACAGGTGATCATGGTCTGCTCAGGAGAGTAAGGGAAGCATGCTGAGATGTTCTGAGTCCCACCAACTAAACAGTGGCCCAGTCTCTTTATGATTCCCTAGTGGCTTCTTCAGCCCTGCATTCCTGAACAAAGCCAGACACTACAGAGTTTATCATCTCAGCAGTCAATAAGCTCTGTTCTGGTTACTCTTCTATTAACCTTCACTCCTTTAGCAGTATGGTCCTCTCTGTGGATATCCTGATGTCTCCCAGGTTGGTTTGGTGTACCCATCCTTTGATTTTCTTAGGTGTTGCTACCAAGAGTTCCTATCTGCCACTTTTTTTTTTTTTAAAGAACTCCCCTGTGTCCTAGAATCACTTCAATTAGATGCGTCTAGAACCAAGTGATCTTGGGAACTTACAAGCCCCATCCATCTCCTGTAGCAATGACTGTTCCAGGAAAGGAAAAAAAAAAACAAAACATACCTGCTTTGCTTTCAGACAGAACCAACTCTGTCCTGTTCACGGTCATCCCCAGTTGATCTTGGGGAGTGCATGTTTCCTATCCTTATAACTCCAGGCCGTTGGGTCTGGAGGTTCTAGCTCCCGAAATAAAGACTATTTTGTATCAGGGCATACACGATGAGTCCCATCAACGTTAAAGCGAATTTTGCAATCCATGAACACAGAAGAAAGCAGTGACCATAGAGACAGGAATAAATACCACTCATCATGAGGTGGTTGGGCTGCTGTATAAAGGGGGAGGGAGGCTCTAGCTGCCCTATCCCCAGTTTCTACTACACAGTTGTTGAGTTCAGATTCCTCGAGGACAAAGCCTTGGGTCATTTCCTAGGCAGGCCATTCTGACTGGCTGCAGGGCTGGCTGGGAGTAATGATAATCTAGACTTGTGGGTAGAAAAGGGACATGATGTTAGTTATTGACTTGGGGCTAACAGTAGCATCAATGACTGTGGTTTTTCTCACTAGATCTGGGTATCAATTCTAACCCCGACTAAGCTGGAAGTGGACTTACTGTGATGTGAGAAGCTGTGTATCTGGGCAGAACAAGGGGTACCCTGTCGTGAAGTTCTACCCCATCCTGTCACATCCCTTTACCCACTTGCTATGTCCTGCTCTGGCTTTTTAGGTGCTTTACTTCTAGTGGCTCGGACCTCCAACTGCCTTCAGAGAATTGATTTCCCTTAATATTACAGGAGGAGCCATTTCACAAGGCTTGCCCTGGAACCAGAAGTTCTAGGTATTTGGATCCCCTGTCTCCTCCAGGTAGGATGTAGCCAATGGCTGTTAGACATTCACTGTATAATTTGAGTTCCAGCATTTACCTTTGGGATTAAACTGGGGCTAGAACATTTACTTTTGGTAGTACTGGAGTTTGAACTCAGGGGTTCACAGTTGCTAGAGAGGTGTTGTACTACTTAAGCCACTCCACCAACCCTTTTTATGTTGGTCTTTGATACAGTTTTACTTTATGCACAGACTTGGAGGGGAATCCAATCTGTGCTTCCCAGTATAGCTGGGATGACAGGCACACCTCTAAGCACTAAACCACTAGTTGAGATGGAGTCTCATAAACTTGTTGCCAGGTCAGGTCTTGAATCACTATTCCCCAATCATTCCCTCCCAAGTTGCTGGGATTACAGGGTTTAAACCGCCTTGCTCATGGTGGAACTTCTTACATTGTTATTCCCTTCTTTCCTTCTTCCCTATTCTGCTTCTCCTTTTCTCCCTTACTATTTTCTCCTGGAAACATTTCCTTAGTAAATAGCTTGCACACACAACCATGGCAACCCAAAGCAGTTCCCTAGCAGAAAATAAACTTCTAGACAGACACAGTTTAGAAGGAAAAAAAAAAAGAAACATTTCTTTTTTTAAAAATCTCCCACAGCGTCTAGCTCAGCATGGGATACCACCCTGAGTCAATACAATCCTTGCTTCATTTTCTCTCTTTAGTAAGAGTTTGAAGATCCTTCGCAGTGGCTGCAGTTGTACATTACACAGGGGCCATCTGTGAATTATCAGTGACACATCAACTTAAACACATCCACTTAGACCGTTTGTCTAAGATTTTTGTTCCCTTTTTTTTTTTTTACAACTCTGACCAGCTTTTCAATCCTGTCAGACTGTGTTCCAGTGTGCGTGTGCGCGCGCGTGTGTGGGCGTGTGTGTGGTGTATGTGTGCGCACGTGTGCACTGTGTGTGCATGTGTGTGTGCACTGTGTGTGCATGTGTGTGTGTGCACTGTGTGTGGGGGGGGAGGTACGCGTGAGTTCCCACAGCCAAGGGGATGATGCGTAGCCAAGGGGCCGCCCTGGGGAGGAACCTTGAACCTGCTACAGAAGCAGAGACCTTGAAGTTTTCCAGCCAGACTGGGCCTCGGGCCCTGAGCCTCCCGCCAGCTGCAGGAGCCCGGCCCATTCTTTTTGTTCCGATGAAGTTACCAGGCTCCCACTGCACAGGATGGAAAGGAGACCAGGGCTCGGGGCAGAGCTGGGGACCGCGGCCCTCTGGGGGAGGCCTGCGCAGGGCTTGGGACCGGACCGTCCCGGCCCGGGAGGACGGGGCCCGGGGCCCGGGGGAAGCCAGGATTAAGTATTTTCTGTATTTGAATCTGCTGAGTGCCCATTTCCTCCAGGCACAACCCAAGAGGGTGCAAAGGAGAAGGCGGCCCGAGGCCAGCCCCGGTCTCCACGTGGCTGGTCCGTGCCCCCCCCAGCCCTCCCCCACCGCCAACTCCGCCGGGCAGAAGTAGGTGAAGGGTGGAGGAAGCTGGGAGGGGGAGGAGGGACCGGCGGACGCCCATCGCCCGTCTCCTAGCAACGTCAGCCCCGCCCCACCCTGCCAGGCTGGGTGAGCCGGGAGCCAGGAAGTGGAGGGGGCGGGGCTCCCGCCGTTGCCATGGCAATGCCGCCGCACCGCCGCCGCCACCGCCTCGCCGGACGGACGCCTGGGCTGGCGCCTGTGGGAGACGCACGAGACTCCTCCCACCTTGCCCCCTCCCCCCCACCCCCCTGCACCAGGTGGGCAGCAGCCCGGGGTCCCGGGCTCGGGGCTCCCCACCCAACCCGACACGTGCTTGCGATTAGTGTGGGGAGAAGCCGAGCCGTCCCCACGCCTGGCCCGGACTCCAGCCGGCTGGTGTGCTGGGGACCTAGGAGGCCGTCGGGGCAGCTCCTGGGCGGAGCAATGGTTTCAAGAAGTTCTTGTTACTGTTATTGTTGTTGTTGTTGGCTTTGGAAATGCGATTGCACCCCCGCCCCGCCCCTCCTCATAATGCGCGCACACACGTTCGTCTGGAACCGGGCTGGGCCACCTGTCTTGCAGCCCACGTGTTTCCTTCTGAAGGATCTTTAATCTGAATGTTTAGGAGCCGGAGCCGCCACCGAACTCCGCTTTACAAAATAAGACCCCGACGTGTCGTGTTTCCTAAGGGCTTCAGGACCTGAAGAGGCCCCTTCTGCTGGGGAAACGTGCTTCTGCACTGGAGTTGGCATTCTAGATCACCCCTGCCTGGAGAACTCAGCTGAAGGGTTTGACTCGTGAACTGCCCCCTTTCTAGACGGCGTTAGGACGGCTCTGCCAAAGCACCCGCTCGCAAACAAAACCACACGCCCGGCAGTCAGTGTTCCTAACCAAGGCGGGGTCAGTCACATGCTGGGGAGCTTAATCAAATTGACAAGGGCTCTGAGCAAGAAAAGCTTGCTGTCTAATTCCAAGACATTAGGTATACAGAAAAGCATGCTTGGTTTGATCAGAACCAGAGCTTTGCAAATGGAATCTTTTCCTGCATATATACATATATATTTTTTTTCTAGAGCTACTGCTGCTGGAAAATTTAAATCAAAACCCTATTTCTCATATTCATTTTTATGGTAAATGTGCAGTTAAATGTATCTGGGCTGGAGATTATGCATTTTCTTGATCAACAAGGAAATGCACGCCAATCACCGCGAATTGAGCACCTTGCTGATTGGGCGCACTTGAACCTGAGGCATGAACAAGCATACTCACAGTGGCAATCCTCCGGAGTCCCTTTCAAAAGCATGTTTACAGCTAACCTCTTTCTACTCCAAAGAATCATTCACTTGGAACTTTTCTTATTCTTCACTTTGTCAGAGTACTGAATCCCTTCCGAAACACTTTCACACACATTTTATGTTGATAATGTCATTGTGTCTGGATAAATGCTAGTATAATACGTATATATTATATGCTAGTATGATGTGCAAATACTATAGGCATACGTGATCATACAAATGTGTATGATATATATGATGTATATGCATATATCATATGCTAATATGTGCATGCTATATACTAACATATGCAGATATTCGTGTATATGCATGACCACCCATGAGTGAGGATATATATGTATGTGGGTGTATTCTTTTACTTCTAGTCATTTTCTGCCCCCCAACCCCAGTATCAAAGCAGATCCTTATAATTTGCATGAAAGGTAGAGGATAAATATTGAAAGCCAAATGAAAAGCCTGAAAATCACTACTGAGGGAAAAAAAATATATGAAATCATGTATACTTAGTAAGTTTTTATGCAAAGGGCAAATTGCTAAATTTATATTTTAGATTTGGTAGTTGAAATGTGACCATGGCAGAAACAATGACAATGAATCTCATCATAAAATTAAATTAGCACTTGTGAACATTAATTTTTATTTGGTCATTTTCATAGCCCTTCTGATTATCCATTCATTAGCCTACAGTTCTTTTCACCAAGGTTATTCATCAAAATGAACTCAGAACCACTTGACTGTAGGATATTGGAAAGGGTCCACAAATGTCTGGCAAATAGAACTGCCCAGACCAGCTCGTTAACTGGTGGATGGTTTATTCTAGATACAGGCTGAGTTATACACACAGGAGCTGGCCCCACCTTCATTCCTCCTCTTTATTGACAACGTTGGAGAATTACACAGACACCCAAGGAGCTGGCAGGATTTCTAAATTCCCCACTTAATTTTATGTATTTATTTACTTATTTGTGTCTGTGAACTCAGGGCCTGGGATCTACCCCTTAGCTTTCTTGCTCAAGGCCGGTACTCTACTCTTTGAGCCACACTTCCATCTCTAGCATTTTGCAATTGGAGATAAGAGTCTCATGGGTTTTCCTGCCTTCAGTCCTCAGATCTCAGTCTCCTGAGAAGCTAGTATTACAAGCATGAGACACCAGTGCCTGGCTTATGCCCTACTTTGTTCCTAATTGGAACATTGAGAACCTTCCTAGATTTTTCACATAATTTGCTAATGTGGAAATGACCTCCGTGAGGTTGTTGAGGTTAGTTTCCAGGATTATAAAATTTCTGTCTTATCATTATGGTTATAGTTTCCTAGGGAACCTAATATTTAGCAAACACTAGGCCCAATTTGCACACTCACCTTTCTTTTCCCAAAGAATCAATGACCTTAAACTTTAAGCATCTTATCATTATTACAAACAACCAGCCCCTTATCTAATTCTGCATGAAGGTCGGTTTGCTACTTTATCTATACACTTTAATCTTTAGGAGGCTTATAATATAGGCTGTTTAATAAAGTGCATTTACCTAAGAGCATCCTAGCCTCTCTTGATTTTTCCACATTATTCTACTTTTGCTCATTTGCTTATATATCTATATCCTTCTTTCATTATTTGGATTTCCCAATTCTATTTCTTTCTTTCTGTGGGGAAGGTGTGTTTGTGGGGTAGGGAGAGAGGTTCATGCTGGTATTGGAGCTTGAACTCAGGCCCTCATGCTCTCCACTCAAGGCTGGTGTTCTATCCCTTGAACCACAGCTCTACTTATGGCTTATTGGTGGTAAGTTGGAGATAGTTAATTGAAGCTCAAAGACTTTCCTTCCTGGGCTGTCTTTGACCTGCATGATCCTCAGATCTCAGCCTCCTGTGTAGCTGGGATTGCAGGTGTGAGCCCCCAGAGCTTGGTTCTCAGTTCTGTTTCTTTTTGACATACAATGAAATAAAATGCTTATCTTATTAGCATAGGAGTGGCTATGTTGCCAGAAATTTCAGAAGTCTCTCATTTAGTAAAATGCCTCTGTTACTAGAAAATTTCCCAATCCCCAAACCTTTCTTTCACAAGAGTGTGGTAGTTAAGTAACTAAACTCTAGACTCAGACATGGATTCAAGTCCTGGTTGTAGCAATTACTACCTGTATGATTTTAATGGTGCTAACCTCTTGGGCTAGCCTTTCTTTGATGGGACAGAATACCTGACATAAGCAGCTTACAGGGAGCGAAGATTTATTTTGGCTCATGGCTTCAGAGGTTTTGGTTCATGGTGGGCTGACTCCATTACCTTTGAGAATACGGTGGGAGCAGGACATCTCAGCAGAAGCGTGTGGGATGGCAAAGCTGTTCACCTCATGGCTGCCAGGAAGCAAAAGAGAAACCAGGAAAATTCCCAAGAAAAGATAGATCTTTAAAGACACCCCTCCCTGCCAGTGACCTACTTCCTGCAACCAGACTACAGCTCCCACTTTTCAGACCTCCCCAAAATGTCATGAGATTGTGAGTCCACCACCCACAAAGTCAGAGCCCTTATTCGGTCATCTCCCCAATGCCCCACCTCCCAACCTTGCTGTACTGCAAATGAACTTGTTGAAAGGCACTTCATATCTAAATCATAAACTTCTGAGGGCCTCAGGCTGCTTATCTGTAAAGTGGAGATAGCATCACTTAGCTCACTAGGTTGGAGGATTTTGATGTTACTAAAATAGTAATTCTTGTGCTTAGCGTGTAGTCAATGTGTCAGCAGTGGTGGACATAAAAAATGATCAACACCTCCCCTGCCTGCCCATATTAAAGCACTGCTCCTCTCTCTGTCACCCCCCCCCCCCCCCCCCCCCCCCCCCCCTTAGTATACTAGACTAGATCCATAAAGGAACTGTATTTTAGCCAGGTACCAGTGGCTCATGATTACAATCCTAGTTACTTAGGAGGTTGAGATCTGGAGGATTGTGTTTGAAGGTAGCCTATACAGACCCACGACCCCCAAGATTCTTATTTCCAATTAACTACCCAAAAGCTGGAAATAGAGCTGTGGCTTAAGTTGTACAGTGCAACATTAAGTAGAAAAAACCTCGCCTCAGTACTGGCACACACACACACACACACACACACACACACACACACACACAGGAACAGGACTTTGACAGGATATAGAACAGATGTTTTGATTAAGGAAGGGAGGAGTAAAGGAGAAGGCAAGTCTAGAACACTGATCAGTGGTTGGAGGGCATTGTACACAGATATCTTGGGAAGTTAAAAGCAGCACAGCATGGACCTTTAGGAGCCTAACATAGTTAAAGTGGAATGAAAAATAGAGCTGATTATAGAATAATTTTCATAAAAATGAGTCATGGCAAAGCCAGGTGCTAGTGGCTCACACCTGTAATCCTAACTACTCAGGAGGCTGAGATCTGAGGATCTTGGTTTGGAGCCAACCCAGGCAAGAAAGTATCTGAGCGATACTTATCTCCAATTAAGTACCAAAAAGCTGGAAGAAGAGCTGTGGCTCAAGGTAGAAGAGCATTAGCCTCAAGCACAAAAGCTCAGGGACCATGCGTAGGTCCTGAATTCAAGCTCCTGGACCAGCACAAAACACAAATAAATAGAGTCATAACATAAAGTCATGGAAAAGATGAAATTGAAATAATTGTAAGACTATGTGACTTACCATATAGGAAAAATAGGAGAAAATAAAGAATTCTAATGAATTCAAAGGACTTAATTCCTAGATGGAGAGACTTTTTGGGGGGGGAAAGGGATAGGGGTTTCCAGGCAGAGGTCAGCATCCCTAAGGTGTTTTAGCAGAAGGAAATGACAACAAATGGCTCCCATATTTGT